>NW_015505907.1:336943-344919 GCF_001515645.1 Sinocyclocheilus grahami
TATATATATACACACAGTTACATTGTTTTAGCTTATTTTTAAATATATATATTACAGTATTTACAGTTAAAAACCAAGGATAATCACTGAGGAAAAAGTGGAAATGCATAAATAAATAAATCCTTTTGCCTGGAAGCATCACGCATAATGCAAGAAGAAGAAGAAAGAAAGAAAGAGAAAAAGAAAAAGTTCTTGTGTTTTAAATGTATTTTCAATTCAGTATCCAGATTTCTCTCTCACTTAAAAATTACACTCACTTTAAATCTCGTTCCATTGCTCGAACCTGTGGTCCCTGCATGCTGAATGAGTGTTTGAGTGTGGAATTACACCTTGCACAGAGTCATTTGGGATAATGTAGATCCTCCCTATAGCTCTTGTCATTAACTCTATAACAGCTGCTCTTAAATGCACTAAATTGTACTATAATGAGCAAGTGAATTGCAAGCAATTACAGAGTTAAATTGAATAAATCCTCAGAGCAATAAATTGTCCTTTCTCTTTACTTCAGATTTAATTGATGCATATTCATATGGAGACCCACGCATATAATTTTTAGGGAAACAATACGGTCTTCCATTTAGACACTAACACTTTCAAGATCTAGTATTATAGATAAATACATTTTAAACTAATATATATATATATATATATATATATATATATATACACAATTAATTACAACATTTATATAAATACAATCCTTTTTTTCCTTTCACAAAAACAGTTTTTTTTTTTGTTTTTTAACCATTATACACCCTTTCTATGAATCCTTCAGAGTTTTCACACTGGGCACGTTTTCCTGCCTTCCTAATCCAAGTGTGATTTTTCCTGGTAAGCCTTGCAGTGTTGGTCTGGTTTCGGAGTCACTTGATTCTATCGAACCCTGGTGCATTTGCGTTGATTTGCAATTACACTACAGGCTCACTCTTGCTCGTATCACCACTGCCATCTCCTACATGTGTTTTGTTCAACCCAGTCTCATAAAGATACGTACCTCTGGGTACTTTTCTGCAACACCGTTTCAACGTACCTTACTGCACGTTTCGCCGCAGTTTCAAAGAGAAATGTCCACTGAGTGGCGCTAAAACACGTGTTTAATACATGAACCCTGGCACGTTTTTATTACATTGATATAGGTACGTATTGCTGTGTTTTTATTATGTTGCTTCAGGTACGTATTGAGGCGGTTCAGAATTCAAATATCCGGGGACTGTCGCTAAAAGTTAATGCTCTATCGTGTTGGAAATATGCCCTACACCAAACCCAACCCTAAACCTACCCGATAAGTGTTAACAAATGCAAAACTGATATAAAAACGCATTTGTTGATGCAACCGGGTCATTTGAACTTACTTATATGCAGATTTGAACCGTTTTGTCGAACCGTAGTTACACGGGATTCGAACCGGAGCTCCTCGCCTCTCAAGTACTTCTCCGTACTTCGTGAGCTATCAAACAAACCTACCGTCGATGAAAACCCATTGATATGAAGTTGGATACATGCGGTGCCAAAGTTCAAAAGCATCAGTTTTCAAATCTCCCAGCATATTAAAATAGTTTTGAACTCATAACATGATATTCTTCAAGTAATTGTGCGAAAATTACGCTTTATTAATCGAAACTCTGTAAATGTGTGTGAAAAGGAATAAAAGGTTTCAGAGTTTTACTGCCTCTAGTGTTCATTTCTTTTGGAAACTGCAGTGATATGTACTTATTGGTATGTATTTCGCGTCGCGCGAAAATGTGCCCCCGGGTACGTTTTTGCCATGAGACCAGGTTGGTTTTGTTCAACTAATAATGTCATCATTGGCTAAAATGCATGTTACTTTACTTCCTGAACAAGTGTGGAACCAACTTTAAGCTGCTTTTACATTTACATAAATTGTGCCATAGTTCCATTGCAACCAAACTCAGATCACCTCCTACAGGTTGTCTTGGGTTCGGTATCGAGGTGTGCTTCTGGGTCCGTATGACATAATATTTTCATGCACACTGTGCACTGTTTCGAACTAAACTGTTAGTGTGCCACCTTACAATAAAAAGGGGCCTGTTTGCCGCTTACCTCAAATGACTGGGCAGGCCAAGTTTCTCAACACCAAATGTCTGTTGTTGTCACAAAATTGTGACTGGTCAAGATATGTTCCCTTTAAAGCAAGCGTTAGAAATCATGATCATGACTTTTTGAAACAGAAAAACCAGTGGAGTGATTTAACGTAACTTTAATAAGCCAAACATAATGAACAAGAAGACTGATTTGCAAAGCTAATTTTTTATAAACTATCTTACGACCATTTCTGCATATACATTTACTAACTCTTCTCCCTAATTCAGCACTCTAGTATGTTTAAAACGATCACACACACACACACAAAGGGCTCAACAGCGTTCTCTGGCTCTGGTTCTATGTCAGGGACTAACTCCGTTATGTGTGTAATGGGGAGTGTTGTGCACCTGAAGGCACTTGTCAACACAGGATCCCAGGAGCTGGCAGCAGCCGGGGGCCCCAGCCCCACACATCTGCTGTACCCACTTCCAGTGGGCACACATATCAAAAGACACAATCCGTTCAGACATACACAAGTGCACAAATCGCACTCGTTTAGCATGAAAGGCAACAAAAACCTGGTTAAAAAATCTAATAATAAAAAATACAAATAAAAATAATAATACTTATATTTATTATATAATATTGATATTATATTTTATATGAATATATATATATATATATATATATATATTTTATATGAATATATATATATATATATATATATATATATGTATATACATATTAGTGCTGTCAAACGATTAATCCCGATTAATCATCCAAAATAAAGATTTTTGTTTACATAATATATGTATGTGTACTGTGTATATTTATTATGTATATATAAATACACACACATACAGTATATATATATTTAAAATATTAACATGTAATTACATGCATAAATGTATTTATATAATTTAAATTGTATATATATACATATATACATATACATATATATATATATAAATGTATATAAATAAATTTAAGTGCATATATTACATGGACCATTGACACTCCTAATTGAGATTGTAGATAGAGCGTCAATCACAATGTGTCAATAGACATCAATGTATCGTCACGAGCCGCAGGGTTTAATTTGGTTTTGTTGGTGTATGTTTTTTTTTTACTCTCAAAGCCGTGATTCCCATTCACTTCCATTATAAGACTGACAGACTGCAACGGTTTGAGTTAAAAATCTTTGTTTGTGTTCTACTGAAGAAACAAAGTCACCTACATATTGGATGCCCACCCTGGGGGTAAGCAGATAAACATCAAATTTTTATTGTTGGGTGAACTATCCCTTTAAGACCGTAAATCAGTATGGTGGCTAATTATGATGTCCCTAAGTTAAGTTAGCTATGTTTTGTGAAAGACTAAGCGCCATTCATGTTGATTGTCTCATTCTCTCTCTGTGACACACACACTCTAGGCTCTACAGCTAGGCATAAAAATACCACAGAAAGATAGTCAATATCACACGGTTTTCATGGCCAGTTTTCACCTCTAAAATCAGCATGATTACGCAACAGTTCAATAAACAAGAAGTTAATATTAAGAAACTTACGTTTTAGACACCATATTGCCTGTTTTTGCTCTATTTTGCCAACAAAAAAATTCCTGTTTTATGTCTCTGAGCAACATGACAGTGTTTCGTTCCTGAATGAATCAACCGTTTAAATAATTTGGTTCAATCGCAATGACTCACTTATTAACAGGGACTTGCTGACATCTACTGGCGGTTTTAATTGCACATTTAAAGTATCTTTTCATTTTTTAAATAATTGTAAATATCAGTACTCAATGTTTTATGTTTAAAATAACAAAATATTATTTATGCATTTGTAACTGCAGGTTAAATGCATTAATGTCCCTCTGAGCTGCATTAATGTAAATAGGCCTACATCCAAATGCCTCTTCAGATGCAGCTTCTGTGTTTCCTCTGCATTGCAAATATGAATTTTGATACTGATATCATTTGTTTGGTAACAACCCAAATGTCTTATTATTCTAATTGACTGATTAAATGTAAGAATTAGACTCAAAAGATGATGCACACTTTAAGAAAAAAAATTGCTTTATAAAGGTAAAAATGCCCATAAAATGTAAAAGTCTATTTAAACTTATTGGAACAGATTAATTTATATCACTGCTGTGAACTGACCAACACACAGAATATGAAGGATATCAAAAACAAGTTACACACACACACACACCAGTATGTAAAAATACATTTAAGGGGGTTTATTCTCCAAATAACTATAATTTCATGTTGCAGAAATATGTGTTTAGAAATTGTGTATGGACTCTTGTTCTTGTTCCAAGTTACCTTTCTGTCCACTGATTTTTGCATCTCACAAAAGCCAAAAAGCCTTCCAAGAAGACAGTAAAGGCTTATGTCATGCTTTAGCTTTAGTTAGGCTGAAACTTGAAAGTTAAGTTGCATGACATAAATGTAATGTTTAGGTATTATTATTATTTTGATTTATGCCTTAGTTTTAGTTTTGTAATGTTTACCTTTTTTAAAGTAATGTGGAATTGATTTTTGTAATTTTATTTATTTATATTTTATTTATTTTTTTATTGATATATTTGTATTTGCATTTTAAATGTCATTTGGCAATTAAATACATTAAATGGGATTAGTTTTCACGGTTATTAATGTATGCAATTTCAAATTACTTCTTAACGATTACTCAATTAATCAATGGAATAATCGGTAGAATACTCGATTACTAAAATAATCGATAGCTGCAGCCCTATACACACACACACATACATATAATGAGAATATTACGTGTGTGTGTGTGTGTGTGTGTGTGGTAAACAAAAGGTCAAAAATATAATTTCATATCATTAAAATAACCATTTGCATCTCAGGGTTTTGTTTTTTTTTTTCCAAGTGTGTGTAACAAGGATGTGCTTGGCCACAGCTCTTTCTTCAGCCTGTGTAAAACTAAGCGCTCATACCGCCGCACACATAGCATTTAACACAGCATGGGCACACGTTTGCACATCTCAACACCTTACATTACTGTGCTCATCTGTGCAATTGCATTCCTGAGACAGCTGCAAGTTCTTGTCCACTGTGTGTGTGGTAAACATACATATAATGAATATTACGTGTGTGTGTGTGTGTGTGTGTGTGGTAAACAAAAGGTCAAAAATATAATTTCATATCATTAAAATAACCATTTGCATCTCAGGGTTTTTTTTTTTTTTTTCCAAGTGGGTGTAACAAGGATGTGCTTGGCCACAGCTCTTTCTTCAGCCTGTGTAAAACTAAGCGCTCATACCGCCGCACACATAGCATTTAACACAGCATGGGCACACGTTTGCACATCTCAACACCTTACATTACTGTGCTCATCTGTGCAATTGCATTCCTGAGACAGCTGCAAGTTCTTGTCCACTTGTGCTCATGCACATCCCAGATAACTCTCTCTACTTCAATGTCACCACAATTACACAACACAGGCACGGTACCAAGGTCCGGTTTGCACGCGTGAGGTAATAATTGGGTTGTATTTTATGGTTTGTGTATTTTAAGATTGTGAGAAATAATAGCTCGGCTGAATAAATCATTCATACGTTTAGAGTGATTACCGGAGCGAGAAGAGGGGGGAAGCTGGATCGCCCAAGATAGATTACCCATAATGCATTTCAAGAAGGCAACTAATTAGCAGAAGAAAGGTCAAGTAAAACCAGAAAGTGATTAGAGAGAGGAGACAGAAAAAGAGAAAAGAGAGAGCGAGCGAGCGAGAGATGTTCGCATCTCGCATACGTTTAGTCACTTTTGGAATGTGGCCAAATTTTTTCCCCCGCCTCGATAACTGAAAGCAGTCGCTTCAATATTTAATGAAATGCTTATGTTGTGGCACCTGGACACATCCGCATCCACAGCGACCCGCTGCCTCCCAAGTGGGTCATTACTGTAGCCATTTGCAAAGGGCACGGGCCTCTCTCCGCCAGCAATGATGCCAGTCTTCGGGAATCTGCCGCAAAACAGCAGGGGACGTGGGGGTGGTGCCGTACTCAACTACCGGGAGGACTGAGTACCGCTGCAGAGGAGAAAAAAGGCAACAACAACAGCCCAACGTTGCACCCAGAGCAAAGCTACTCCCACTGAGCCCTGCTACGCTACAGCCCGCAGCCAGGCTTCTGCTGCCTTCTACGCCCAGAGATTACAGCACACTGCCAGCGCAGGCACGGCGGACGCATTTCTTCTGGCGCATCTCTCCTGTCAACAGCGAAAACACAGCTTTGCGCTGGCACCATCCGCTAAGCGCCCCTCCTCCCCCTTAATGCTCCAATGCATCAATACCTTCAGCCATCAACGGGGAGCAGATGTCCTCCGTTACCGTATCCTTGGCCGGGATTGGGAGCGCTGCTTTAAAAAGCATTAGTCTCCAGGTCCAGGATGGCTGTCTCACCATGGCCCGCCACCCACTTCCACTGGCATGTGATCCCGGGGCCTAATGGAATTTAATTACTTCAGCCACATTAATCATGGCTACAGTGGAACAGCCACTATTTCATCTCCACTCTTAGGGGTTATTAGTACAAATACACTGTCAAACTGCATTGTGGAAGTGGCATTTTAGGTGTCATCACCTGTACATTTATTAAAATCTATATCAATATCTTTCAGCGGACACTGCTCTCACCACCCCCCTCCTCGGTTGTCTCCCGTGCACATTACGGTTTCAGACAAAGTTTCCTGGCATGAAGTGACACCGGTCTGAGAAACTTTTCCTTCATTAATTCTTTCCTGCCACTCCTGCCCGTCTTTCGACGATTGATTGGACGTGGCTGGCAAGAACAGCGGAGCAGCGCTTCAAGACAACACTCAGAAATAGAGACTTCATGCCCTGACTCGATGCAGGTGTCAAAAGCATTACTCAATTCATTATATTATTAATGGTCCGATGGTCACAAGCGTGACCATTTTTTTTTCACAACAGTAACGTTTCATAGATAAAACCTGGCAAAGTATACTTGGCTAAAATATCTATTGTTGTTTTTCACCAGCAAAACAAACATTTTTTAAAAAATCTTTAAAAAATTTATTTATTTATTCTTTTATAGTTAAAAAGTTTAATTGATGTTGTCCAGCTATTAATTATCCCGCACCCCCCCAATGTACTAATGGGTGGATAAATAAATAATTTTATTTATCCACCCATTAGTACAGTGAAGTTTATCTCTTAAGTTTGTCATTTTAAAGAATCGGCTACTTAAATAAGAGTTTCATTCTTTTAAGAAGCTAAAATTGAAACAGTATATGACTTGAATACTGCATAGCAGTATCAACTCTACCACCTTAACATACCTAAACTAAAATAGCACTTTACACACACATTTATTTCTAAAATCACTCAGCCAAGGACCAGGTGCTGGTTTGTTCTGATTTAATTATTATTTCTAGCCTTGAAATAAAAATCAATAGGTAGATTCCCTGAGCCCTCGTTATCCTGTTTCATGTATTTCATAGTAAAAATAAAAAGCCACAATAGTAATATGTGGAATTTGAGTCCTGCTGCTCTGAAAACTCGAAGGTCAGGGAAATTAATTTTACTGACTGTGGAGGTGAGGAAAGAAAAAAAGGTGAAACCACAATAAAAACTCCTGCTATACAAAATATTTCAACAGCAGGTAATTCAGCATTTGCTGTTCCATACGTTTCAATATTTCCTAATGCAAGTCTCACATGAGGATTTGATCACAATGAATGAATTAGAGAGACCTGCAGTAAGAAATTCACCTCATTACAAAAACCTTAACCTCCCGCATTCTCCACCAACTTCCAGGTTGTGTTTTATGTGACAACCTCATTTAAATGCATATCTTTTCCATACCTGAAGAATTTCAAACATGCTATTTTGTTGCACCAATTTAATAAATATACCAATAGACATCGCCGCAAAAAAGTT
>NW_015505907.1:345182-359617 GCF_001515645.1 Sinocyclocheilus grahami
CTGCAACAGCTGAATTAGAGAGACCTGCAGTAAGAAATTCACCTCATTACAAAAACCTTAACCTCCCGCATTCTCCACCAACTTCCAGGTTGTGTTTTATGTGACAACCTCATTTAAATGCATATCTTTTCCATACCTGAAGAATTTCAAACATGCTATTTTGTTGCACCAATTTAATAAATATACCAATAGACATCGCCGCAAAAAAGTTCACTCAAGATACAACTAAAATCAATCCCGAATCAGGTTTGAATCGGGCAATATAGTAGTTCTACATCAAAAAAAAAAAACCCTTACGCATTCAAAGCAAATGATTAAAAACTGCCTAAAGCTTTGCTTTGATGAGGATACACCTATCAATAAAAACATAATAGATCTGGATCAGAGAGCTTGTTAGCTCGCCCACAACCACACTAGAACCCTATAGCACTGACAAAAGAAAGTAGGCACTTTTAACAAAGGCATATGAACAGTGAGGTCTTGAGCTCTGGGCTATATAGATTACTATATGATTACTAGAGCCTATGCTTGTGCATGCGTGATGTTATGTGTATGTGTGTGTGTGTGGGGGGGGTGTTGATGAGGCTCAGGTAGCCAGAGAGGCAGCTGGGCCATAACAGAGGATTCTGGGTGTGAGAATGCGAGCGGTGGAACCCTCTGGATCCCTGCCACTCATCTGGCCACCTTCCTAAGCAGGGCAGAAAATCAAACAAGTAGGAAAGAATTAAATAAAAGCAAGAAGAAAAATGATTTCTTATAAATAGCAGGCTTCGCCAGAAGGCATAGGAAATGAGAGCAGCGAGGCGCAGGAGAGGAGCTTGAGCTTGACACGGGTCTTAAAATTGAGAGGGGGCGGAATCAGGGACCTATTGCGCAAAATGGCTCCAACCAAAGCAAGGATTAGTGTTCCTGCCTCCACAGCCAAGATTCTCCAGAACAACTAATCACCTTCAAGTTCTCTCAGATTTTTTTTTCCCTTTTTCCTCCTCACTGTCTCTCGCTCTCCTTCTCACTCCCTTTCTCTCTCTCTATCCTCTTTAAAGTATCATTTCACCCCTCACAGCCATTATGGCTAAAATTAAGCAAAGAGTGTTCTGCCAGCGCCGATTAGACACATCCCTGGATCCGCGCTGAGGAGAAGGTGTCATGTCAGTTACAGCTCTGAGAAGAAACGTGCTTCGCCGAGACGCTCTACACAGGCATACTGAGAAAGCGACGTACATCTGTGCCACCCAGCGAAAAGACTTGTGGCGAGAATAGTTTAGATTCGGTTCAGAGGGCTAAAATATCAGCCGGCAATTAGAAACGAGGAGGAACGGCGTACAAAACAAAGCTTTTGTGCGGAACTTTTAATAGACTTCAGCGTGTTGTGAGTGAACAAGTGTTATACAACTCAGAATAAAGACAGATAATCTACTTTCAAGTGAGCTTAATTAAACTTATCCTGCAAGAATAAAAATGTACATGTGTTTACAGTTGTATGAATATTCTAGTAGCTGGAATTCGCTTTAATTAATTTACTACAAAACAACGGTTTGCATATCAGTCAAATGCATGCGGTGATCAATTAGCTTAATGCAAAGAAACAAACAAGCTCTTCTTTGTTGTTGCTTAAAGATACAAAATGCAGACATCAGCAAATCTCACGTTCACACTTTAACCCACTTACAACAAAAAGCCGAAGAACTGAAGTTTCATAATTAGTTATTGCAAGGATGTGCATAAGAATGCATGTTTACTTCATTTATAAACAGATGGAGTGTTTGCACACCTGTTTAATGTGACATTCTGCGAGAGATCTGCATCTCACAAGCACGGCTGCACCCGCAAAGGGCAGCGATGATATTGATAAAACAGACGTTTTATAATCACAATGATCTGGAGAACTGCACTGCCACAGGAAGTTTAAATGAGGCTTAGATAGGTCACCTTCAACTTTAAGAGTTTTGTCTGACCTTTAGTTCTTTAATGTCGAGCCGCTGGTTTTGAAAGAAAAAAAAGAGAGGAAGAAGGATGGCTGTATGATTTCTCTCCAGTCCTATTCAGAGATGAAATGGGCCCTGCATACTTGCAAATGACTGGGAAATATGCAAGTAATTTACCGTTAAATTCCATAACAGGAAAACCTAATTGTACAGCATGTCCAGCCTAATTGAATTGTTCTACAAGTGCATTACTGTTATGGAAATAATACTGACAGGAGTGATAAGAGATTGAACGGAAGACACTGAATGGAGAATAAAACTATTAGGCTAAAAGAAAAAGAAAAAAAAAATCATACACGGAAAGCAATTCAGTGAGATGTGTAAAACAGGACCAAAAATTTAAAATGAACAAATGATTATAAATTAACAATAGTAATACTACTAATAATTATTATGTCCATGCATGCACTAAAAATAAACAACAACAATTAAAATAATAATAAATGCTTCCGAATTAGAAGCATTAAAAATCACATGACTACTCATTCAATCTGATGTTTCAACTTACATGTTTTTACAAGCTACATATTTACACAAAAAAATGCTAATGTTTGCAATGTAAATAAAACACTAAATAACATGCTCATTTGTCAAAAATCCAAAAACAGCTTGATGCACCCACAAAAATGCCCTTTTGCTTGCCTAGACTGAAAAAGCCGCCCTCTTCTGGTCAAAGACTGAAGTGCAGTTGACCCTTCTACAGTTTTCCTGCAGTGGCCTCTGTCAACTAACAAAAGCAGCCACGTGTCAAAACAGGCTGTCAATTTCATAAAAGAAATTGACATGTGAAATGCAGGATGCGCTGAACAAACAAATATAAAGAAAATTTGCATCCACGCTTGTGTGCACCAAACACATTCAGCCAGTAAATACATGCTGCCAAGCCTTTCTTGCAAGCAAAAAGTACACAGATACATACATTTGCACATGCGTGCAATTATGCACTTTTGATGCAAATGTACGCATGTGCTTTATTGTATCAAGTTGGAAGCAAGAAACAAAACAATCTTGCGATAATAATTTTGCTGTGAATATTAGCCTTCGTTTGATTGATGCAAAGAACACGTGCAGTTATATTGAAAAGCTCATGAGTGATAATGTCGAATTGGGAAAGTAATATCACCAGTGTTTCCAAGATTCACTGACTAAAAAAATAAAAATCACATCACTCTTAAACACCGGAACTGCCTAAATATAATGAACCTTATGATCTCAAGCTACAGTATCTCTTTGACAGCAGGTTGTTTCAGCAATGATAGGTTAATGTAATTTCTCTTTTGTTTTCATTCAGTCATCATGGAGGAGATGTCCTTCCATGATGACATGCCGACGGTGAGCAACTTCATTTCAGCCCCGGAATATCTCACGCATGTGACAACACCTTCCTTTGTTGCCAAGAGTGTTGAACTGCTTTGAACTGCCGACTGACAGAATAGGGAAGCCATTCCAAACGCAAATGTAAATTATTGTTACTTACACGTTTAACCCTCTAGACACTGTTCTGTCCTCATATGTGGAGGAATTCTGAAATCATGTTGCCCTCTTTTGGCTGGCATGTGCGACTGCAGATTCTTTCCTGACATAATTACAACTGCTTGAAAATGGGCAGGTGTTTAAAAAAGGATAAAGGTGTGATATCTTGATAAGACGTTGAAGAATGTAAAATATGAATGTGAGATATTTGAAAATCAGATATGACAATGTTACAAATATAAAGGAAATGACCTTGCAGTTTCCTCACGCAGTATGGTACAAAAACATAAATGACTGGATTTGATAGATGAATTAAACTGCAATGACCTGCAAAAAAACCTGTAACAGAAACCCTGTAAAAGAAAACTTGAAAGAAAAAAAAACCTGTAAAAGAAAGTCAAACAACATAAAAAATAGTGACCTGTACTCATCACACTAGGCCATGCTACCCTGTAAATGTCTATTAATGAATATTTCCTTTTCAAACTAGCTCTATTCTCAACACATTTCCTCCTGTGCTTTCGTCTCATTTCGTACTCACTCGCTTTCTCTGCCTTCCTCTCCCTCACTCCTCCTCAGACCTGCAGGTCACTCCAGCAGGAACAGGAAGTATCCGTCCTCCTTTCCAGAGCTCACCCCTTTGTCAGTTTCCCCAGCGTTCTCCCAGCATTCCAGTCTTTGATTTCCCACTCGTCTGCAAAGATAAGAAACAAACCCCAGCAATGGGAACTTTCAGTGAATATCCTTTTCAGCCTCCACACCTACTATCTGTTTTGCTTTCTCTTTTTTTTCCTCCCTCGTTCATCTCTGAGCTCGGGGAAAGTGAAGAGGTGGGTAGTTTATTCAGTAATATTCAGAACGGTTGATCTAAATAAAGATGCTCTTCAAATTCCTGTGTATGTCTAATGGTCTATCATTGAGGGAGGATTACTGATCAGATTTAAACGGCTAAACAATGCTGAGTGGAAAGGAGGAGCGGAAAGAGAACTTTTGTGGTGATAGATGCACTATCGAGAATTTCAGTGGCTCATATTTCAAGCTGGTGAAATAGAGTCGTTTAAACGGCCTGTAGTGTCCAATATATAGCGGTAAATAAACGATAAGAGCTTGGTGATAAGCAACCCTCCCCACACTCTCTCCTCGCAGCTGAATCGATACGGCCTGTGCAGCATATCATTCATCTCATAAGTATAATGAATAGTTGTGTTATTAATCTCATCTTTATACAGGGGTAATATGATAGTTAATTCAACTCAGTTGAAATGAATGGAAATAAGTTAATCACAAACGCATCACTTAGGAAAATCAATTCGGGCGAGATATTCTAATAACAATACAAAGGCAATGAGCGCTAATTCCATCATGCATAGAAAGCAATATTTCACTCCGTTATTCTGACTAACGCATAAATGGAATATTTCACACTCTTTTCTTCAGTGAAAACAATATAGATTTTGATTTGCTTGCGAACAATTTTAATAAAAAGCTATTGATGGGATATTGATTGGTTAGCTCACGGCACAGCTCGTGGGCCCAGTGTGCAACAATCATTACACGCCATGCTTTTGGGTTCATTTCAACTCATATGGTCAATAAAGACTCCATATGCTCTTGGCCCTTTGAACACGTCGGGATGCTTTTTCCACAGCATCCTTTAAATCAAACTCTACTGTCAGGATGAGCCAGAAGAAATACTCAAATGTAGCAATGCTCCAACATCCGACTGACCATGAATCAAGATTATGCTGAAACACAAACATGTCGGGCAAATTGATACTTTATATCAATCTAATATAAAATAGAAAAAAATAGTTATTATGTGTTGGCAGTGCACTATGATTTCCACCATCACTGAAACTTTAGTAGTACATAGGTAAACTGAATTTAAAATTGGCCAGGGTTTCAAGTCTTTTCAGCTTTAATTTTCCAGGAATCACTTTTATGCTGTGGTTTCAAAATTTGTGGCATCCCTCAAGGCTCGCTGAGTGGTTCCTTGACTTCTTTCCCGTCTGTACCTTCCTTTAAGAATGTGATCTCTGAACTCCAAAATCTTATTTATCTCCATGTCACTTTGTAAAACCTTTATTCGTGTGAACATATCTTTTAAATGTGAGAGCCACTGGAGTAACGGCAATAAAAGGCTGAAGAGGGATCAATGCTGAACGCATTACGCCTCGGCACAGAGACTTGGCTTTAATAATCAAAAAATTGATCCATTAAGCTCAGCCTAATTCTTTGCCAAAACGGGAGCGGTGCTCAGTTTTCAACACATGGTTATGTGAAGAATTGCAATTTTTCACTGAGACTCTGGTCTAATGACACAATATTGAAGATAGATAGATAGATGGATAGATGGATAGATGGATGGATGGATGGATGGATGGATGGATGGATGGATGGATGGATGGATGGATGGATGGATGGATGGATGGATGGATGGATGGATGGATGGATGGATGGATGGATGGATGGATGGATGGATGGATGGATGGATGGATGGATGGATAGATAGATAGATAGATAAAGTTAAGAGCCATCATTCATGTAAAGAATAAAGATTGTTATAACTTTTTTTTTTCTTGAAGTGACCTAACATTTACCGAGTCCTTCTCACATGACTGTGATCATTCTCCACACACACTTCAAAGGTTACCGGATGTGCCCAATACAAAGCTGTAAGTGAGAGTTCCACTTTTGACACTAGGATTTACCAAAAAAGATTAAACCTTATCCATGCCACTCTGATGAGCTGGATCATGTGTGTCTATTCTACAGTGTAGGAGCAAACAGCAAAGTTTAAGAGAACAGATAATAGGGGGGAAGTGGATGAAAAGGAGCACAAAGGAGGTAAACAACCAAAACCCTCTGAAACAAGACCCGTGGCAGAGTCTTTTGGACCTCGGTTGATGTGCAGGTCGAGCATCACAGCGCAGAGACGCTTCCTCTGCGCCGTGTCCCTGGGCTGCCGCTGCAACTCAACACCAGCGATATCGATCGGACTCCTAAGCCTCCACCAACCTGGTCAAACCCGAGTCCTTTCTGATATTTACCCACTAAAGTATTCCCTTCTGCTAGCACTGCCAACCCACAAGACATGGAGGGAGAAAAAAAGTCAATTATATACAACGTGCTTGGTTTCCCCTCAAGGATGGAATCCACCCTTTCTAATCCGATCAATTCATGTCAGACAGGAGGCTGGATTCAGCGCTATCTCTGAAGTCCTGTAATCCAGGCTAAGTCTTCACACTGCCTGCCTCACCTCCACAAGAAAAGGGTTTGGTCCAGAGCGTGATACAGCAAATTAGCCGTAGTGTGCATTCAGACACACTGCAGTGGATGGGTGCCAGTGTGCTAACAGCTAAGCATAATTGGATAAGCAATTCAGCTAATTCCTATAGTCAATTCTACAGTTGGCACATACAATATAGGGGGACTGGGGCTAGTTGCCACACTTTTTATTTTCATTTTATTTTTGAAAGTCAATTTCTATATTAGCAGGTGTGTTGAAACACATAAAACAATAAAAAAAATTTGATGCCATTTCATAATAACAAACAGCAACATAGAAAAAATAAGTCTTTTGAAGAATTAAGGCATTTTTGATAATATTAATATTTTGAAGAATTAATAGTATTTTTTAGGCAATTTCTATAATAGCAGGCATACTGAAATTAAACAATATAAAATATATATATATATATATATATATGCCATTTCATGATAACATAAAAAGTAACAAAAAATATCAAACAATTATTTTAGCCACAAATACTGTAATTAATAAAGTGTACAAATTTACAACTTCAAAATACATGACAACTTGCCTCAACCTGAGCTGATCTTTCAATTAAAATCTACCTTCATCATATACTTGACTCTTGTCTGAATGTTTAATTATATTCACTTGTTTAAACATAAGGTGACGATATTATGCTGTAATTACTTTAGTTGACATAACTTACAAAAAAATATATTTTAATTTAAGAGGGTTTTGAACTAGATATTTGAAAGGTGTGACAATTAGCCCCAGTCTCCCATATTGTAGACATTCAGCAAGGTACAATCTGATATTTATTTTCCTTTTTTTTTTAATCCTTTTTTTACTTTTAGCCACTGGTGAACTATATCCAAGCAGTATATAACTTTGAAGTATTTGGCTGGTGGTGAGACATGGGAAGGTGTCCCATTACAGACACGCAAATGCTAACGGCCAGTGCGCACGGTAAATGAGCAGGAACGAGGAGAGAGTGCTGGGACACTTTAATTTCCACTGACATATTGTGCTTCATGTACAGTCTGAATGGCTCCATAAAGAAAGTGTAATGATGGTCCAGGACCCTGGCCAAATAGCTGACATGCACGGCTTCCCTGGTCAGCTCAGCACCGGGTTTGATCCGTCTCATTACACCAGTCATTCAAATAATGGGCAGCTATGGGAGCTCTGGTAAAGCTGCAACTAATACACATGCCAAAGTCTACATCATAGTGGTTCATTCTCACTGTCTGCTTAGTATGCACAGGTGTTCAGGGCTGAGAAAGTAAACATATAAATCTACATTTTTAATTTATAACATACTATAATAAAATTATATAAACAGATATAAAAATTCAAAATTACATATAGCAAAAATTTTATATGAATCATTTATCTAATTAGCATCATCTAAAAACTATGTAAAAATAATAATGTTATTTTAATGTTATATTATATTAGTAAAAAAATACTATAATACTACTAAAAAATACAATATACTTAATATAATCATTTTCTGAAATGTCCTCTAAAACTTACAAATACTAAATATAAAATGCATTACAATCAAGAACGTTCTAATCTGATTTTATATGAGAAACTGAAGGAAGCTCAGATAAATCATCACCTATAAAAGGATCTCACGATCCACAGTCTAGCAATAACGATATATTTTCAAACCGGTTCGTAAAAACAGCACTAAAGCTTGTCTACCGAGATCGGAAAAGAACAATAGCTCCTTATTCTCATTCAGATGAATGCATGGCAAGGAGAGGGAGAGGCGCGATAAATCGGCCACCCCTGCTCTTGTCTCGCTTCAAAAGAATCTGTTAGAGAGAGAGGGAGAGGGGGGAAAAAGCAGGGAGCAAGACCCACACGATGTAGTTCCAGCCAATTGCATTCCAGAGAAGTGACCATGGCTGGAGATAAACAATGCACAATAGATCACGCTCCTCAAAAGGTATAAAAGAAAGGCAGATGCCGCAGGAATAAGGCAATAGCAGGAGAAAAGGCATAATCCGTGTTTCTCCATCAATTCCGAAAAACATAATTGTTTAAATCCTTTATTCAGGACTGCCATTAACCCTGTGCAGGGTATGGCTGTAACAATCTGCATGTGAAGGGAAATAGGAACCTTTCTCTCTCTCTCTCCCTATGTGAGGTTGCCAGGCTCACCCTCTCCAAACCACAGCCAGAGCCAAAATCGCTTTAAATTGTTCCTCACTGTCGCAAACAAAAAAGCATTTAACACTCACCCATTGTGCGGGGACTGATCTCTCAACCACTCTAGCACCCCGTCAACACAAGCCCAGATATCCTTCCACAGATATGTAAACAGCCCACTAAGATTTCTTTGTTTGGATTTTGAAGCTGGGTAGGTTTGCCTTTGCTGCGCTTGCTTTTACAGCTTAGAAGCAGGTGGATGACAAAACATCAATCTCTCCAGGCACAATGTGTAGCACGCACGCTTGACACTCTACACAAGCAATATACAATCACACACTCCAATACAGGACTCTCAGCTGTAATGATGTGTGTTTGCTTAAAGGCAGCTTTACTGAATATTTGAGCATTTTTGGATTAAAAACACACAGCATATTAGAGCCTGTGAGGCTTAATGAAGGGGGAATTAGACACCAAAACATCCATAGACATCTGCATCCATAGCATCTGAGCAGAAAATGATAAGGGCAGGGGAAAGTTCTTTTGCACTGTTTATATTTTAACCGAAGTATTAATGCAAGACAGGTGCTGTAGTCTACTGGGGGAAAATAATTTTTTAAGTGGGGTGTTGCCACACTGGAAACCTGTCAGAGAACAACTGACATGCTGATATTTCTGAGATTCTGGCTACTGTATGTGTCATGCTATTTAGTCCAGTGAGTATTTCTCTGAATCAGTCTAAACACATAATCTTGGCTACAAATAATAATAATAATAAATAATTATTAAGGTTTCCACCATCTTGCCCAGTGAAAACAAATAAAGTTAATTTAACGTCATACACTGAAACACGCCTTGAACCAGATCTCATCAGTTCATTTATAATTAATTTAATAAACACATACTCTTTATCTTAAATAAATAAATGTAAATAAAAATAAGCACCTCTTCTATAATTACAGGATAAATACATTTAAAAAATGTTCGAAATGAGCCAATCGAATCAAAAAAAAGATGTCCTGATAGCCAAGTAACAAAAAAAGCAGCAAAGTATAAAAAGGGAAACATTTATGAAATACAAAACTATCCATGAAACAGCGAACATATAAAAGGTAACATACAATAGCATCGATCGATTTGAACAAATAATTACTACAATAATGTATGGTTTGATAAAAACGTGACAACTTGCCCCTACCTGAAAATATCAGTCCTGAAAATACTGTTCAAGCTCTTCACAAGTTAGTTGACTATATCTTGTTGTCTAATATTTGCAAGTCTGGGTTTATTGCGTTCACTTGTTCACCCAGCAAATACAACAAAAGTATGACGACGCTGGAATTTTAGTTTGGAGAACAGAAGTCATAAAACTGTGTTTTTACTGCTGCAGTAAATGCTTCCAGAATAATTGCATCACCTGGGGCGTTTTAGCCTAACGTTACCTGTTGCACTGTGTAGTTTGCTTGTTTTGATTTTGGTTAAGCGAATATAAACACCCATCAAGTGATTAACTAATGCTGCGTTCACGCCATATCGGAATTCCCGTAATTACGAGATTCCAACTTCTAAAAAGCGTTCACGTCCTCGTAGAACTCCTAATGACAACTCATGAACTGGGAGTTTTCTGAGAGCTACGACTTGTACCACGTGACCACTGCAGGCTCTTCTTCTTCTTCTTCTTTAGTTTTTTGGCGCATAACAATCTAAATGTATAGCGCCACCTACAGTACGTTGCTGTTGTGCAGTCATGTTAGCTATTATCTTCAAAGTGACTTATGAACATAAAAAAATTAGGGGGGGGGGGGAATATATAATTCTCCATAAACTCTTCCCTTTACCAGATTCCCAGGTTCCAGGGACCCATCTGCCGCTGCGTCTCCAGCTCCTCCAGAATACTTCCTTGGTTCCCTAAAATCCAGATCAGGCTACAGCATCCCTGTTTGATTTTAAATCCTCTCACTCAACCCTGTACTATAAATGTAATTTTTTTAACATGTTTTAACAATTTTATTAAACTCATCCTAACAAGTACCCCAAATCCTTATTTACCCTTCCCTTTTTAAGTATGTTATTAATTCCTTTCTTTCTTCATCATATTTTTTACAATCGTATATTACATGCTCTACTGTTTCTTTTTCCCCACAATACTCACATAAACCATTCTCATGTACTCATGTACAGTAATAAATAGTGATGCATTCAGTCCTGTGTCCAAGTCTCATCCTTGTTATAATGACTTGTTCCCTCCTGTTTCTACCACTAATGTTTCATTTATTATTAACGGTTTTTTATATATATTAAATAAATGCCTTCCCTTATTATCTGAATTCCATATTTCTTGCTAATCCTTTAAAATATTTTCCATAATTATAGTTTTGACTTCATCTACTTAAAGTAACATTAACATCTACTTCTGCCTTTTTTAAAAGCATCTTTTGCCAATTTATCAGCTGTTTCATTTCCCAATATGCCCACATGTGCTGGCACCCAGCAGAAACCAACTAATACACCTTTTCTTTGTACACGCCATAATAATGTCAATATTTCACTTAAGTCTTCTCTACATGAATGATGGGTGGACAATGATGTTACATTTACATTTAGTCATTTAGCAGACACTTTTATCCAAAGCGACTTACAAATGAGGACAATAAAAGCAGTCAAAACTAACAAAAGAGCAACAATATATACAGTGGGTACGGAAAGTATTCAGACCCCCTTAAATTTTTCACTCTTTGTTATATTGCAGCCATTTGCTAAAATCATTTAAGTTAATTTTTTTTCCTCATTAATGTACACACAGCACCCCATATTGACAGAAAAACACAGAATTGTTGACATTTTTGCAGATTTATTAAAAAAGAAAAACTGAAATAACACATGGTCCTAAGTATTCAGACCCTTTGCTCAGTATTTAGTAGAAGCACCCTTTTGATCGAATACAGCCATGAGTCTTTTTGGGAAAGATGCAACAAGTTTTTCACACCTGGACTTGGGGATCCTCTGCCATTCCTCCTTGCAGAGCCTCTCCAGTTCTGTCAGGTTGGATAGTAAACGTTGGTGGACAGCCATTTTTAGAGACATACCTCTCTCACCAAGGCTCTTCTCCCCAGATAGCTCAGTTTGGCCGGACGGCCAGCACTAGGAAGGGTTCTGGTCATCCCAAACGTCTTCCATTTAAGGAATGGAGGCCACTGTGCTCTTGGGAACCTTAAGTGCAGCAGAAATTTTTTTTGTAACCTTGGCCAGACCTGTGCCTTGCCACAATTCTGTCTCTGAGCTCTTCAGGCAGTTCCTTTGACCTCATGATTCTCATTTGCTCTGACATGCACTGTGAGCAGTAAGGTCTTATATAGACAGGTGTGTGGCTTTCCTAATCAAGACTGTGAGAAAGGCTGAGACTTGGTTGAACACAACTCGTTCAAGTGTTTTTGCAATGAAAGGTAGAAGGGAAACTGGTCTGTAGTTCTCTAAAAGAGCTGGTTTAAGAGTGGGTTTCTTAAGAAGTGGGGTTATACGAGCTTGTTTAAATGTTGAGGGGAAAACATCAGTGTGAAGGTTTGTGTTAACGATGTGAGTGAGTGCAGGTATAACGGCAGGAGAAATGGCTTGAAGGAGATGAGATGGAATAGGATCAAGCGGACAAGTAGTAGGATGATTGTAAAGGGTGAGTTTATAGACTTCTGCCTCAGAGAGTGGAGAGAAGGATGAAAACGAGTGTATGTTTGCTGGTAAGATGTGTTTGACAGTTTGTGGTGTGGAAAATGTTAACACAGAAGCAGAATCAGAGCATATCACTACTCTGTCTGGTCTTACCTCTTCAATCCACATCAATCCTATTATGATAGAGACTATTTCAATAGCATATATTGATAGCTTAGATGATACTCTTTTAGTTATTGATACATTCAAGTCCGGGATAAAAACTCCTATTCCTGCAAGCCCTATATTTGGGTCTTTTGATCCATCTGTATAAATATGCGTACTCGCATAAAATCTTTGCTGTAAATGTCTATTCACTATATATTTAATATTACACATTTCCTCCCAGTCCCTTTTCTTGTCTAGTATTTCCAAATCAGTTTTAACTTCAGGAATTAACCAAGCTGGTACCTCGCCCCATACTGGAGACATACTACATTCTATATTTGCAATCTGATATCTTTCTGCTAGTTGATTAATATTCCATCCAAAACCCTTCCCTTTTTCCTTTGTATATTCCCAACAATTATTCAATACATCTTTAGAAATATGTTATCCAGCATGACTCTTCATTGATGTCCAATATACTAGGGACAATTTTACTCTACGTAAACGTAAGGGCATTTAATTTGCCTCTACTAATAGTGCATTGACTGGAGTTGTTTTAGTTGCTCCTAGACATATCCTGAGTGCTCTGTATTGTATTCTATCTAATCGTATTAACAATGTTCCTGATGCTGCATCATACACCATACATCCATAGTCAAGTATAGATCTAATCAAGGCTTGATATATTGTTAACATAGTTTCTCTATCTGCTCCCCACTCTTTTCCAGCAACTGATCTCATCACATTTAAAATTTTCCTGCATTTTTTATCTGTTTCTTCAATATGTTTCTTCCAAGTATAACTTTCATCTAACCAAATTCCCAGATACTTAAAAACATGAACTCTTTCTAAAGGTTTACCTTAAAATACCAGCTCAGTGCCTGTTGGAACTTCCACCGCAGGCTCTGTTTAGGCGTTGATAATGTTGCCATAGAGAAGCATATTTCCGAGTCCGAGGCAGTGTTGCCAATTTGGTGATTTTGTCGCCAAATTTAGCGAATTTCTCATTGTAGCTGCGACTTTTTTTTTTTTTTTGCGACAAGGAGCTATTTCAGCTATATTTAAATAAAACTAGCGATTTTTTGGAGATTTTTTATTTGCCCACACCCTGCCGTAGGCCTGTGACCTCTCACGTTTGCTCTCAATCATGCCAATGATGAGTCTGCACAGTGAACACATCAGTACGCCACGCCTGCCATGGCGCACACCACAATTTCATTATAAGCATCAATCAAGATGGAGGAGAAAAAAATGAACATGTTGTTTTTAACCACGGACACAAAAGTTATACCACAATTCATGCACAGTCATGTCAACCAGATACTGAGAGAGAGACAGTGCATCATCATGTCGTGTGTGCTGGGATGCAGTATTTTGCACTTACTTTGCAGTAACAGAGTGTGTTGACTGAAATAAGTTTGTATGAACAAAGTTTTTGTTTTTGGAGAATCATAATATCTCTTATCTGTTGTATTTGCACAGGACAGGGATGCACTTTGGTGACACATAAAACAAATTCCCAACATTATGTGTCTTTTGTGTCTTTCCATCATTTCCATCGTGGTTGGAAGTGATTTTAGTGATTATATGGAAGCCTATTTGCTCGCTTTCTAGGCAGGCTATAATCAATTCAGAATTTGAATTAAAGTTTTGTTTTACGAGCTGCTAACAGGACCAACAGCCACAAACCCTGTACATGCAGCAAAGTTTCAGGAGTGACTGAAAAAGAACGGATGAGATACAGGAAAGTC
>NW_015505907.1:359848-360801 GCF_001515645.1 Sinocyclocheilus grahami
TATATATATATATATATATATAAATGATTATTATTAATATTATTTCATTTTCTTGTGCTTGTCTTTGGTTGTTTTGCAGATTTCATTGTTGTTGGCAAATGAAAAGGCTACTTCATGGTTATCAACATATTGTGAAGCAGGTACAATAAATCAAAGGCAAATAGTTTGCAGCTATTTTTCATCATTCTAGAAATACGTCTTAATTAACACATAGCCTAATGTTTGGCATGGGGGATTTATGATTTACCCTGCCTAGATTTATGTGGTACCCTAACTAGTTAAAGTTCATTATTTCCTTATGAATTTAAAATGATTAATAATTAACTCTAATGGTCACTCTCATTAGTCAAATGACAGGTGCTGGTTTTGATATTCTGTATGTAGCCTAGGGCTGTCAAAATGGCTAAAAAAACTAAATTTGAATTTTGTACTTAAATATTATCAATATTCGAATTATATTTGAATTTAAAAGGCATAATTTCAGTTAGGGGGCAAAAAGCTTTTGGCTTCTCTCCTGAGGCCACAAGAGGGCGCATCGAACGAAATATTATGCATGTTTCTTCAAAGCATAATAAAATAACACGACTATCTTTGAAAAAAGTGCATAATGTTTAAAATAATGTTTATAAACCTTATATAATTAAAGTTGCTTAAACAATTAGAAACAAAACAGAATCATGCATGTATGTATAGTTTAATACAAAGGACCGAAAACCAAACACAAAGAGAACTTTCTTCATTTAAAAACTTGAGATGTACTCAGATGGGGAAAAACCGCTATAAAGTTTTGAGACATGTTTTTAAAAAGTTGAACTTACATTAATTTTCCATGGCTTTCTAAATATGCGGCTCTCTTGTGCGAATTGCGAGTGCAATGATGATAGTTGTCCCTCTAGAACAGGAGTCTCCAACCTTTTTTACACCAGGGATCGGTTATGTTCTCGTGGACCGGC
>NW_015505907.1:361164-374116 GCF_001515645.1 Sinocyclocheilus grahami
AAATATTCTCGGGGGGGGGGGGGGGGGGGGGGGGGGGGGGGGATATTATATGTATATATATAATATATTTATTAGGCTATTATAGAGTATTATAATAGCATTATATAGTGGTTCAACCATAGACTGTAAAAAAAGATGGACGACGCACCTTCAATCTCTTCCATTGAAGAAAAGTGAAGCCGCCATTGGCCTAACAGGGCGCGGCCATATTGCGCTGATTTGGAACCGGAGTCTGCGCAGTAGAGAACTCGGGACCAGAGTCTGCGCAGTAGCGAGCGAAGTGGAGCCGCGTCCCGCCCACACACCCGCAGAGTCGATCGCAAGCATACGCCCCTGACCCTGTTTTAATTAGCCTGACTGCTCCAGTTTTTGTCTGCTGAGAGGATTGTGTTAAAATAAGGTAAATACAACTCCAATATCCTCCTAAAGATCCCGAAAAAGTCAGTTGGCGCCTCAGTTCACTCAGAGAAGCTATCAGTCTCCGCTATCAATCATAACGTCACACTCCCGTTTTTATAGCATAACTAAAACCAAAATTATTTAAAAAACGAACACTTGAACTTACATCAGTGTGATAAAATCTACATCAAATGACAAAAGCCATCTTTTAAAAGCCATCAATTATTTGAAGTGAAATTTAATTATTTAGTTTGTCCCATGTCCCATTAGATTGCATGGAGAGGGCGGGGTTTATGACCTATGCTGGGACCAGCCACCTGGGGGCGATTGAAACGCAATGGCTTCACTTTTTAAGACTCGTGCGGCACACTTGGGTTCAACGCATTATATTGTGTTTTTTTTTTGTCACAGATCGAACAATTTTTTCCGGATAAGCAAGAAAAAAAATATTTAAAGCACAGAGAATGACCATGCCGTGAAGGGTTTTTGACATAGGCTAATTGTATGTGTATGAATACGCAACTCGCTATTTCCGCGAAACACCATCTGAAACACGTCTCTTGTGCACACTTTGATTGTGTGCGACAACAGCACGTGAGTAACAAGTTGAGCTCTCTTTCGTTTCTTCTTCTTGTGGTTTAAAATTGCTTGTACATGTAAACTGGCAAATTGATCTGCGAATCACGTGCGCGCCGAACGGTAGGGTCTCATCCGTACGTATTACGGATCAACTGCGATCCGTTTAACTCCTAATATGTGACAGATCAGAGCAATCTTTCATTTACTTATTTAACATGAAATTGTCAAATTGCTACTCCATATCAATCACATACAAAGAAAATACAGAATAATTAGAACAATCATTAACATAAATAAATAACAGTGTCATATCTATACACATTTTTCCCAGAACGTTCTTGCGACCCGGTAGCAATTCTTCCACGGCCCGCTAGGGGGTCGCAACCCGGTGGTTGGGGACCTCTGCTCTAGAAAATGTGATAAATATGCATTCTGTGTGAATGGTTTGGTTTCGGTTTTGACGAAAACATCATCTCCGCATTGATGTTCTTTTTTCCCCACAATATTTTGAATGAACAACGTAACAGCTCCGCATCTAGTGTGTTCAACTGGATAGACTAACAAAAACATTAAAATGCAATGACACTTATATCGTCATCGCATTTCGTGCGCCACTGACGCACACCAAAAATTTTAATGCGACGTTTTTGCGTTCGAATGTGGATTTTTATTTAAATATGCATTCTGTGTGAATGGTTTGGTTTCGGTTTTGACGTAAACAACATAATCTCTGCATTGATGTTCTTTTTTCCGCAATATTGTGAATGAACAACGTAGCAGCGACGCTAGTGGGTTCAACTGGATAGACTAACAAAAACATTAAAATGCAATGACACTTATATCGTCATCGCATTTCGTGCGCCACTGACGCACACCAAAAATTTTAATGCGACGTTTTTGCGTTCGAATGTGGATTTTTATTTTAAATTCGACGAATATTCGAAATTTGATGATTTTTTTTGACAGCCCTAATGTAGTCTAATAGTTTAATCACAATATTTGTATTTTATTGATTTTCTTTTAACAGAGGTCACAGCATTCAGCCCATTTGATGGCTTTTATCCTGGAACTCAGGACAGTATTGGTAAATATTCTTAAAATATTGCACGATTTATCCCCAGGGCTGGACATTACCATATTCATGTTGACAAATGTTACACATGATGTAATGTTTAGGGCTGGGCAATAATTCAATATCAATATGTATCGCGATATGATTTTTTTCAATAACGGTGATATGATTTTTAAACACATTTCCGATATTTCGATATACATTACCAGTTTCTCATACATTGATTTATTTGTGGCGTTTGACTTCGTTGAATGTTACTGTTTTTGCTGTACTTTGGATCAAATAAATGCAGGCTTGGTGAACAGATGAGAATTCTTTAAAAACATTAAAAAACTTTTGACTGGTAGTGTATGTTAGCTTATAGTTTGAAGTTAAAGATATTAATATTAATTAGGTGAGTCTGAGATGTTTATTTGACAGTGATTTCACATTTCTTGTTTGTATGAAGGCTAAATACAAATAAAAGGTGAACATTCATTTATTTGTGCTGGGTTTTTTTTCTCCCTAAAATATTATATGGTTTTATATGAGGTGTCAAGACTTGTCAAATTCATTTTTCATAAGTTTGTATGCACAGACATCTTTTGTGGGCGTTCTTGGCAGTTTTTACGAGGCTTTTTTAAAATAAGTTCATATCGATATCGGAATTATATCGTATCGACCGAAATTAATAACTATATCGTGATATAAATTTAGGCCATATCGTCCAGCCCTATGTTCAGCATCATATTACCATAATAAGCACATGAGTCCCACAGATTGAATAAATGATTCTCATTACAAACTTTTCTATTATCAGGAAGTGGTGTTGAAGAGCCAACCAGGATGTCAGTCCTTCTCACCACCTCAGTATTATAACAGAAATGGAGATCTTAGGATGGGATAAGTATGATGTTTCTAGTGGCCTAGTGCTTCCCTCGGCTCGCATTGCATTATGTTCTCTTATAATTACATACGATCATTTGCATTACTGTAAACATGTAGGACATTAGGACTCACTATAGTTTCATGAAAACAGTGTGTCAGATTTCTTGCTTTGTAATAAAAGAGGCTAATGTGGTGTCTGTCAGCCACGTATCAAGCTGTGATTTCACTAGGCTTCTCATTTTCCACTTTCTATTAATGTCCAAAGATATAATTATGATATTAGCAAATGCAAATTGGTCTAATTGGAGACCCACTCTCAAGTTTAATGGGGAAATGTAGGCTGAAAAGTTAGGCTGGAAATAAGGTGCACGTTTCAGACCTGAATTGCGGTCAGAAGTATTATACACCAGTGCTATCTGTAAATGCACTTGAGATTAATTAAGATCCTTAATTCGTGTCTCTGTTAATAGCCTCAAGTCCGGCACAGTTGCGGATCCTGATTGGTTTAGGAAGGGGGAAGTGCCGCAGAACCTGGTCATGTTAATGAGTTTTAGTTGCCTTGAAGAAGCCACATTTACTGTTAATTACTGTATAGATGGGGTCAAGTCTGTTCTCCCCTCTTATCCCCAGAATAGTTCAAAAGAGTCAGATATTTAGAAAATTACAAAACATCAGTCTCTGGCTGCAGTGTAAGTGTGCTATTTGGAGTATCGCAGCAAAGTGTTAGGTCATAAGAAAATGAAACTTGAATATTTTGACTTTGATCCCATTTTGCTCCCATTTTACTGTGAGATATTGCGTTTGGTCTGACATCATCATCTGAAACTGTTTAGATTTTTTTTTAGACAATTGGTGCATGGGAGCCGTGGTGAGAGGTTGTCACACCTTGCACATGTATGAGAGAGAAGCGCGGGGCCTCTCGCTGTGGTCTTTTAACACCCCACCAAGATAATGACACCTGAGCAGGTTTCCTATTGGCTGGTCTTCTCACCATCTCACTCTAGCCAGCAGTTATATCTTAAAACCCATGAACCCTGGTGGCACCTGTGAGAATAGAATAACTGTACTCTTTTCAGCAGCTGGCTTTTTGCATATCTGAAAAGTTGTGATGAGAAGTCTTCGCAAAAGTGGCCTTGACGGTATTACAGTTTGTGTTTTCCCCATCTTACTCTTCCAATTTTTAGTTTTTTTGTTTCTTGTACAGCTTTATGCTTTCATCTATGGCCTGTTTGTATGCAAACATGCCAAATGTTCCTTCGCCATTTACGAGGGGAGCTGATTTTCTAGTTGCAAATGTAATGCTCTCATCAATCCTCCCAGCAAGACATTGAGCAGTCAAGCTGTTTCAATCAACTGAGGTGAACGCCAGCAAGGCCTGATACTGTGGCGGGAGATTCCTGTAGAATGCAGAGTGGCTGAATGGGATTCCAGCTCAGAAAAGAGATCTCAATTTTGAAGAAATGAATGATTGGTGTGATTTTGTGCCAAAAGCTCATGTAATTGAATGTGATGCAAAAGATTTGTCCCGTTGCTTCATGGGTTGTGAGAGAAAAACACTGAGCATTAAGGACATTTTGAACAATGGAACAGAAAAAGAAAAGGAGATTGTTTGGAGGTGGATCCGTCAAAATGTTTGCAAAATGTTTTTGTTTTTTTTGTTAATAAAATGCATTTTAAAAATCTTAAATTAACTGTCATAAAACCTGTGGAAACCCTGTACATAGAAACCAATTTAAAAAGTAGACTGCTGCTATTAGGGTAATCCACAATGCATTATGGTAAACGTTTGTAATATATAAAGGCGTTTATTTATTTTAAAGGGGTCATCGGATGCCCATTTTCCACAAGTTGATATTACTCTTTAGGGTCTTAATGAAAAGTCTATAACATACTTTGGTTAAAATTTCTCAATGGTAGTGTAAAACAACCCACTTTTTACCCTGTCAAAATCTGCTCTGTTTTCAGCAAGCCATTTTAGTGCATGTTCCTTTAAATGCTAATGAGCTCTGCTGACCCCACCCCTCTCTTCCGTGGGGTGACGAGCCGTTCTCATAATACCGTTTACTTTAGCCGCGGAACTTGCTAACTAGCACGTTATTAGGAAAGGCGAGTTGCAAAGATTCATACTCACTTCTTCTGTAGGTGAGGCTGGGCGAACATAAATGCATTTAGGTAGATCGGGGGATGCATTCCCTTCAAAAACAAAGGTAATCCACTGCGTCTTCAGCGGCTCAGATGTCGGGAGTAAATGACGTCTGCTATGTTCATTATTACATCCAACAACAGAACACCTCAATCACTTAGGAGCCATTCTTGTCTACTGCTCCAGCGTCGAAACAATGGTGGACTGATGACAGCTCACTCAGGGCGGGTCTAAGGTTAAACACTTCTGTCAATCAACAATCGTGGGAGGGCCTGGGTCTGTGTGACGTCACACAGACAGGCATCTGATAATGGCTTGATTTGAGAAAGGCGAAATTATTTGACGAGATAAAAAAACAAAAAAACACTGGATGGATCTTTATCATTATGGTTGTGTACCCACACTGCCAACACACATTTCAGTTCAAACAACTTGTAAAAGTGCATGTGGCATCTGATGACCCCTTTAACTTGATTGTTTGCATCACTACTTTTCACTGTACTTTTTAATTAAAAGGAAAATAATCACCCCCTCTCCCAATTTTAAAAAAGGTGAAAAACAGTTAAATAATCATGAGCTGTAGTTTAAGTTGCAAAATGGTCACTAGTGAGTTAGTTAAAAAAAAACGTACAAAACGTTGTTTATTTTCTGCAGTAATAGCAGAGGTGAGTGTGAGCCAAAGAAAAGTGTAGAAGTTCTTCTCCCAGAGTTATTATGTGGATCTCAGTGCTTAGGGACAGAATGTGGATATGTGATCCTGCAGTTTTTGCCAATGGCCCCCCCCCCTCTCGTCGGGGGGGTGCGGAGCCGTTCTCATAATACCGTTTACTTTAGCCGCGGAACTTGCTAACTAGCACGTTATTAGGAAAGGCGAGTTGCAAAGATTCATACTCACTTCTTCTGTAGGTGAGGCTGGGCGAACATAAATGCATTTAGGTAGATCGGGGGATGCATTCCCTTCAAAAACAAAGGTAATCCACTGCGTCTTCAGCGGCTCAGATGTCGGGAGTAAATGACGTCTGCTATGTTCATTATTACATCCAACAACAGAACACCTCAATCACTTAGGAGCCATTCTTGTCTACTGCTCCAGCGTCGAAACAATGGTGGACTGATGACAGCTCACTCAGGGCGGGTCTAAGGTTAAACGCTTCTGTCAATCAACAATCGTGGGAGGGCCTGGGTCTGTGTGACGTCACACAGACAGGCATCTGATAATGGCTTGATTTGAGAAAGGCGAAATTATTTGACGAGATAAAAAAACAAAAAAACACTGGATGGATCTTTATCATTATGGTTGTGTACCCACACTGCCAACACACATTTCAGTTCAAACAACTTGTAAAAGTGCATGTGGCATCTAATGACCCCTTTAACTTGATTGTTTGCATCACTACTTTTCACTGTACTTTTTAATTAAAAGGAAAATAATCACCCCCTCTCCCAATTTTAAAAAAGGTGAAAAACAGTTAAATAATCATGAGCTGTAGTTTAAGTTGCAAAATGGTCACTAGTGAGTTAGTTAAAAAAAAACGTACAAAACGTTGTTTATTTTCTGCAGTAATAGCAGAGGTGAGTGTGAGCCAAAGAAAAGTGTAGAAGTTCTTCTCCCAGAGTTATTATGTGGATCTCAGTGCTTAGGGACAGAATGTGGATATGTGATCCTGCAGTTTTTGCCAATGGGAATACTCAGAGCAAAGTGTGCATGTATGGACTAACCACGATATGCTGTTACACGACTCGTAAATAAGCTGCTGAAATACAAGTGTGTCATGTGAAGTGCTGGAATTTTAGCAATAAATCAGCTGTGGTCGCTGTAGTCGATTCAAGACTTTCAGCACTCTTTGCTGGGAGAAAGGATTGTGTAGATCTGAGGAGCTTCTTTAAATGAAGAAATCAACCAAAATCTTTTTTCCCCCCCAAACCAAAAGATCTTGCCTGATTTATTGAGTTAGAAACCAAAATACACATCCTTCAGTGAAACAGTTATGTTTTTACGTGCAAAAGATGCTCTGTAAGTGGTCACTGTTGACCTGTCTGATGTGTGTATAATGTATGTGCTCTTATGTGTGGTTCTATTGATCTGTTTTGGCAGGCTGCTCTTCATTGATGCAGAGTTCCACACACTCAAGCTGAAGGCAGAGGACTCTGTAGGTCGTCAACACGCCATTGCAGTCAAGCTCAAGTCCAAGGTCAAACCAAGGGTCAAGCACTATTTTATTTCTTATTTTCTCTCAGCTTGATATTTTATGATCAGTTTTTTCATGGTCCTTTTTAAGAGTTGTATGATTTACATTCAGTAAAAACTATTTTTTTTTCAATTTGACAATAATTTGGTATCATTATTAATTTATCTCTTATGCTTACCAAAGATACATTAATATTCTGAAGCATTATTACAATTTAAGATAACCATTTTAGTATAATACAATTTAAACTATAATTCATTCTTGTAATAGCAAAGCAGAATTGTTAGCAGCCATTACTCCAATCTTTAGTGTCACATGATCCTTCAGATATAATTTTAATATGCTCATTTGCTGCTCAAGAAACATTTATTATTATCATCATTGTTGGAAACAGTTGTGCTGCTTAATATTTTTGTATATAGAATATGTAGAAGTTTCTTAAATTAATATATATATATTTTTAAAGGAAAAAAAATTCTTTAAAAAATGCTATTACTGACCACAAATGTGTAAATATATATATACAAATACACACAAAGTGAGCCACATTTGTCTTAAATGTGACCATTTCCCATTTTTATTAACCAAGTTTCACATTGGAGTTCACACAAAAAGAAACTTAAAATATTTAACTTAAAATTTAATTAGCAAATTTCAGATTTTTGTGGGTCACAGATGGCTGGATAAGTTCTCACAGCTTTCTATATCTAGATTCTCAGACTGAGCTGGACTGCAAAAGGAGCAGAACTTTGGTTTAGGTATCTAACTTTAAGCAGGTGGCACTAATGTGCTGTGACTGTAAGATTATGTTGAGAGATGAAACCATGAGATTGTGGCAGGGCCTGAAGGAGAGGCGAGAGAGTGTGCGGGGATGCGGTGACACAGATAAGACCATGAGTGATCCTCATAAGGTGATTACAGGGGCCACAGAAGAAGCAGAAAATTGTGGCGTGTGAGTGGTTTAGTCTGAGTGTGAGTGAGCTCTGCCTGGCATTGGAAATGGTGACATGGTATAGATGCCAGTGGCTCTTTGTGGACACTCCACGGGGTCCTGATGAGATTCAGCAGGGCGTGAGAAGCCCCCTGTGCCCACCGTCTTGCAGGGTGCTAAAAATAGCCGTGATCTACCCTCCTCACATCTGCTCATCTTCCCGGAGCTGGGCACCTCTCACAAGGCCCTCCGTCACCCAGCAGCAGCTTACTCAACAGGAGCCAGTAAAGGCATCTCTGCTGCCAGTGGAAATGTGGGTTGTGAGGTCATACACATTGTTGTATTATTGGTTGTAACATGGAAACATATGTAAGAGAATTTCAAGATTAAAGAGGTTGATTAAGAAAGGCCTTCAGTTGTGGTAAGTTCTCCTGGTGTTTTAGCATTGAGAGTGGATATGCTCTTACAAATAAAATGTATTTTAATATAAATGTATCATTAATATTTTTAACTATAATTGTATTAATTTATTATTTAATTTTATATTGTTATATTGTATTATATATGTATATAATATGCACTATTGTTCAGTATTCATATTATATACCATTGTTATTACCCAAGTCTCTTGTGCTCATTAAGGCTTACCAAAATAAAGTAAGAAGAATAGTACAGCAATCGCTGTTTTTTTTTAGTTTAAATATATTTTAAAATGTAATTTATTCCTGTGATGGCAAAGCTACATTTCCAGCAGTCATTACTCCAGTCTTTAGTTTTATTTATTTTATTTTGTGATGTGACGTGACATGACATGTGGCCAAGTATGGTGACCCATACTAGGAATTAGTGCTCTGCATTTAACCCATCCTAAGTGCACACACACAGCAGTGAACACACACACACTGTGAACACACACCCGGAGCAGTGGGCAGCCATTTATGCTGCAGCGCCCGGGGAGCAGTTGGGGGTTCGGTGCCTTGCTCAAGGGCACCTCAGTCGTGGTATTGAAGGTGGGAGAGAGCGCTGTAGGTGTACCCCCCACCTACAATCCCTGCCGGTACGAGACTCGAACCCACAACCTTTGGGTTATGAGTCCGACTCTCTAACCATTAGGCCACGACTTCCCCGAGGTGTCACATGTCCTACAGAAATCATTCTAATATACTGATTTGGTGCTCAGGAAACATTTCTTATTATTGTTAAAAGGTTAAATGCTGTTAATGTTAAAAACGGCTGTGCTGTGCAATATTATTGTGGAAACCGTGACTTTTTTCAGGAGCATTTGATGAACAGAACGATCGAAAGAAAAGAACTTATTTAAAATGGAGATCTTTTGTAATGTCACAATTTACTGTCACTTCTTTAAAAAAAATTATTCTGACCCCAAACTTTTGACTTTGAGTGCAATTTTTATATATATATACTTTATAATATTTTTACTTATGGGAGTCATCATTTCAGTCAAATTGCCATTTTTGCCAAGTAGATTAAACATTTTAAAACAGTAAATCTAGTTATAAATAATCAAAGCATGTTTTTTACTATGTTTTTCACTAAGCACAAGGAAGGATGATATTTAATAATTATATACATAACAAAACGCCGTAATAAAAATGAATGATTATCTTACCTTTTACACTTTAATATTTGAAAAACACCATTCCAGACTTTCATTAACATTTTTATTGATAAAAACATCTGCTAAATTACTACTTGCTTACCACGTATACTGTTTTAAACCGTGATTATATCTCTCTTTTTTTCCCTCTCTTTTTAGTATCCAACTGAGGCCCCAGATTTTTCTGCAGATCTTCCTGTTCCGTTGGTCATCACATGGACCTCTCAGGTACATAGTCGTAAAATTACTTAACTTTTTGAATAGAAAAATTGAAAAGTTGATTTGGCTTTTTATCATATTACCAAAATTGTCCTTTAAAAAAAAACAATTAAAGTACAATGTTTTTAATTAACAAAGTTTTTTGGCATTTGAAGGTGTGTTTTTCTTGATAAAAGGTGTTCCGTTCCACCGCCGCTTTGATGTTGCTTCCATAAAAAACAATAACTCTGCTTACAAAGGCTCAAACTGTGCCAAATAAACCGACAGGATGGCGATCTGGAACGCTACATATGTTAGCGGCCTCTAATGAGCCTCGACGAGTTTCCTCTTACGTTTAACAATTAAAAGCGCGAACGGAGACCCATTTTTCTTTTTATCATCCTCCTCTGTTTTCGCCTCCTCCCCTGAAAAACAGGCTCCTCTTCAGTCATACGTTTGCTCCAATTACTTTGAGGTGGATGAAAGCGACTTGGCATATTGCACAGCAGTGGTGTGAGTTAGGGAGGGTTGTGGTTGTGTTGGGTGAGGGATGGCAGTGGAACATGGCTCTCTGACAGAGAAGACCAGCTCAGCACACAGCAGCCTTCTGTCGGCTGAAGTACTGCTGCGCTGCTGATTTCTTGATGCATCTCCTCTGTTCAGGGACGAGAAAGGCCTGTCTGCCTGCCTCTCACGTACATATGAATGAGTAATGATTACCTGTGCTCAACTGACTGTGTGTGTGTGTGTGTGTGTGTGTGAGAAAGAGTGTCAGTGAGTTTGTGAGTAATGTAGAATATGGATCAGGAGATTTGGCGGGGTATGCTCTTTGTTTGGTGGCAGACACAGGGGTGCAGGTGTGTCTCAGCGGGATTTACACTCAACCGGCCACCCGGTCCGACTCTTGGAGTGCACAAAGAGAAACAATGCTCACTGCACGAATTTTAACCCCTCGGCCTATTTAAAAAAAATTATATACAATACCGATAAAAAGTTTGGTGTTGGTAAGATCTTTTAATGTTTTTTAAATAAAGTCCTTTATGTTCACCAGGATGGATTTACTTGATTTATTTAATTTAAAAAGGTAATATCGTGAAATATTACAATTTAAAATAATTGTTTCTGATTTAATATAAATGAAATGCCTTTACTGTTGTTACGGGGCTGACGAGACGTGAGACGTGCGGATCCATATGCAAGCTTTATTGAAACGAAGACAGAGACGTGGTCATGAAACAGGCATGGGTCAGATGAGGGCAAACAGGTATATGGTGGGCAAAACACAAGAATAGTCCTAGGGCTAGAGCAGGTCGACGATCGGCAGACAGAATCAAAAGGGGCAAGACAAAAGGGGTGAATCCAGGGAACCAGGCGAAGATCAGAAACCGAGAAGGCTAAGGCTAAGGCTAAGGCAAATGACTAGGGCTAAGGCTAAGGCTAAGGAAGCTATTATATTCATAAGAGCTCAAATGTATTTAGACGAATATATATTCTTATAAAATAATAAACATTATTAATTTATATTTTTTACTTATTTATTTTTCTACAAAACAGTGATGGAAATGAAAAATGAAATGATTAAATATTAATAATTGCTGTTGAATTATTGAATGTATTGACAGCTCTCACTAAAGGCTGTTCATTTGTTGTCAAGATATCCATTTATTAGTTATACAGAGATATCAAAAGGCCACAATTGTGTTATTGATGCAGCCGTTTACAGTGATAATGAATGACTACCATATTCATGTACTTTTATGTTATATGTTATAATGTACTCCAAGGTACTGATGTCATTTATGACCCTTCTCCACTATGTAGTGTGTTTTATACAGTATAATAATAATTTGTTTAGCCCAGCATTGCTTCATTACATGGTGGGTCCTTAACAATCACAATTAAAGAGTATGAGCATTAAGGAATACATATCTCTCTGTGTGCAATTATTGATTTATTTACTTGACACTTGTTCACTAAATGACTGAAAATGCACCATTGAACATTATGAGGAGGGACCTAATTGGGAGAGTTAACAGAACAGTAAGCATGCTGTCACCTCACTGGGGAGGAATCCATTGTGCCGTTCCACATTTCGGGCACGTTTCCAAGAGAAATTCAATTATGAGGACATCCAGCCTGCACCATATATTTAAATAAAAGCATAACTATAATCACACAACCGGCATTAATTGGGAAATAATTGCTGTGTCTTTGCACCTGTGCAATGCTAAATTGAGTGTGCTGTATTGGCACAATGACCCATCATATTTGTTTTATGCTCTCCTTCCTATATCAAACCGTCCCCACCTGTGTGGCATCAGGAAAAAGCTCATTCACATTAATATGTTCTAGTCTTAAGAAAGACTGGATTTATCCAGATTACTATGCTGTTTGATTTTCCTGTCTGCATATCCCTTGCCTTAGTGCTACTGTCTAAAAAAACCCCCAAGTCATTTGATTTGTTTTGTTATGTTCAATTACCAGCCCTGGCTGCTCCATTCAGCTCTGACTCTGTGCTCTTCAATTTAACATGTATGGAAATGTATCAGAGAATCAGGCACATAATCAACACACAAATTATGTGACAAAAGAAAAACACATGAGATCTCATCCTCCAAATGCAGCCAGTCCTGTCCCTCTTAAATTAAATGAGATTGGCTGTATTATGTTGTTGAGATATTACAATGCTTCAAAATTACTGTTGACAAATGTGATTTAACATCTCACTATCTAAAATCAATCTAGTTTTCCTTTGGATCACAGCAAAAATGCACAGAACACTAAAAATAGTGTCTATGTGTGTATATAGACATGTTTTTCTCTCTCTCTCTCGCTGTAATATCTAATAACCTTTTTTTAAATATGTGTGTGTGTGTGTATGTATGTATACAGTATATGTGTGTGTGTGTGTGTGTGTATATATATATATATATATATATATATATATATATATATA
>NW_015505907.1:376072-437232 GCF_001515645.1 Sinocyclocheilus grahami
TATATATATATATATATATATATATATATATATATATAATGTGTATAAAATATCATCTTACCATGACTGTCAATAGAATTAAATAATATTAACTCATAATTCTCATTTCCGTCCAGTCTTTAAAAAGCTGAATGAAATATGACTAACTTCCAATTCTATAAATGTTTTTTTGTTGTTTTTTACATAAATGGACAGCCCTAAAAATACATTTGTAGAAAAAAAACTTTTTCATAGACAAATAAATAAAACATCTCAATTGAAATATCATATTTTATTTTTGAAAGTTTACCTTCAGCAGTATACAGTTTATGGACTTACAGTGCTTATAATATATGTGCAGTTAGGGTGGCATCATTTTAGATATTCAAAAGTATGATAACACAAAAAGTTAATTGCAGCTGCTGCCTTTTTCGATGCTAAATAAGCGTAATCGTATTTATCAGCACTAAAAATAAAGCAGTGGTCGTGGCTTTGAGCAGAGTGGATCTGGTGTCCAGACTAAAGCATTCTGATTTTGGGCTGAGATTAAAGACCTTGAAATGGCAGCCGGGTGGAAAGCGAGGAGCGTGGGTCTGAGGTCCCAGCGGTGTGGGCGACCTGTGCTCCCTCACTCTGACAGCATGGAGTGAAACAGGGCCAGAGCCCATCAGCTGTCAATCATCAGCTGTGATTTATGAGCGGCCATACTCAAACCATTAGCTCTGCCTCACCACTGGACAGCTCCAAACGGGAACAGAGGCCTACTGTGTTTGTGTATGTTAGAATTAGAGGAAGCCGTTATGCTGAACTGTAGATGGGTCGTCTGTGGTTCTCAGTGATCAAACGCTATTGCTGAATTTCTCTTGTTTGCTGATGTATGAGTTTTGGTCTTTTCCTGTTCAGTCACATTTTATATTTGATTTGTTCTTGGTTGGTGCTTTAATCAGTGGTTTGTTGACAGGTAGTTGATGAAGACTTGGCAAGACTTCAGTGGGATCGTTCTTTTTTTCATTTTCCTCCCCGAGTGTTGATGGCAGAGGGTTGAAGAGTTTGTATAAAGCAGTGATATGAAACCAGACATGTGGACAGTATCAACATCTTCCATATGCAGAAGTGTTCAGGAGTTATTAAAGACAGCCTAGCCAATGTCAGACTGGAAAAAAGTTGATCTTGATCTTGTTCCTGCAGATCAAGAGTTGCACAAAAATTTAAAAGGATACTATTTCTAGCGTCTAGTCACTTCTGAGAGTCGGAAAAACGTTTAAGAGTACAACCGCGGACTGAGAGGCTTCAGGCCTATTCAAACTGAAATGTTTGAGCCAGTTGGATTTTAAATACGATGCCAAAAATATCATGTATATAAAAATATAACATGGTAATTAATTGATCAGTTGCATGATTATGGTTTAGTGGCATAAAGTGTTGCAAATACTGTGGCAGAAATCATGTATTCACATCTTAATTAGTACAGTCATTCCACTCCTTCTGCAGATTGGAATGAAATGCAATCAGCCTATCTATTTTCTACAAGGATGTTATTGATCTTATTGTAAACAATTCATCTGTCATAAAATTTGCATTCCAGTTTTTGTTTCGGTCCATGTGATCCCACCCACTGCCAGTTTAACCAATAGTATTTGGACACCATTATGCAATAGGCTCAGTTGTTCACTCGAATTTGCGCATTGACCAACGGCTGCTTGATTTGAAAGTGACTTCTGTGTGAGATGTAATTCATACAACTTCATACACTATTGACAACGGACCTTTTCACAAATTTTCATAAAAATTTTATTGTGACAGCACCTTAACCGTTAAAAAAAAAATTCACAATGTGGTCCACAGAAAAAAGAAAGTTAGGTTTGTTTGGAATGAAATGAGGGTGAGTAAATAATGAATTTAAAAATAAAATTTTTGTCAAAATAATTTATTTTTTTACATAATGTGTATATTTATTATTTATATATAAATACACACACATACAGTATAAATTTGGAAAATATTTGCATGTATTGACATGTATTTATATTATATATAAATATATTTAATATATAAACATAACATATCTTTCTTATATATACATGCATGTGTGTGTATTTATATATACATAATAAATATACATAGTACACACACATACTGTATACTATGTAAACAAAAACGTTAATTTTGGATGCAATTAATCACAATTCATCGTTTGACAGCACTAAAATGAAATGACATTTTTGGGTAAACTGCCTCTTAGTGACAAACATAAGTCAAATACCAGCTCTCAAGCAGGAAAAATACATTTGAGACTAATTTATTGCCCTTTGTTTTACACCCAGAGCACCTTAGCCAATGTCCACAGTCAGTTCCTGTTAAATGTGGAGGCTCTGTCTGAGTTCTGGTCGGTGCTGCATGAGATCGATGAGCAGACGTGGGTATTGGAACCAGAAAAACCCACGAAAGCAGACTCCATGAGAAGGATCGCCATCGGTAACATTACATTCATATTACTACATTTGAATCTCATTATTTGCAAATCACACACCATCCATCCAGCTATAGCCATCCACAATCATTTCCCGAGATATTAAGCTGCCATATCGCTGTTCTTCCCCAGGAAACAATGTCTCAATAAAGGTACAAATTGACCCCAGACACCCCAAAATGGTGCCGGAGTGCTGTTTGCTCGGGGCTGAGCATGGTAGGCATTTTTCATATCTGCAAATCTCTCTGTTTATCTCCACACCGCTTTTATTACGCTTTCTTGCATGTGAGAGGCAGCTCGGATGTGAGAAACTCATGCCTCTTGTTTTTCAATTACCTCCGTACATAAGTGCACATGCTGTAAATGCTTTACTGCATTTAGACAGGAGCGGCCCAGCTGACAGCCCGCAATATGTTTGCGGCGCAATGAGCTTTTAGATTTGGAGTGAGATGGTGCCAGAATGGAGGTCAGTTTGCACTATTTAAGCCGCCGTGATTGTTTCTTTAAATCCAAGGTCATGCTTGGCTGACAATGGCACACAGAACACATTGTCGGTTGCCTAGCAATGTTATTCATTGATATTAAATCCACACTTCAATAGTCAAGATGGTGGCAGTCGCAGACCCTCCGAGCGCGGGGTCAGACAGAAATATTGCTTTTTGCATTTACAAATGACAAACAGAGAGTGCGGCTATCACGTTCCTCCCAGATTGATCTCTCGGGTGGAACAGCCATGATGAGCGCGTTTTATTTGAATTATTTGAATATTTCCCTTTCTGTCAGACTGTTTGTCACAGTGGGAAATGCCCTGTGCTTTCGGCCGCTCTACTGTGGCATTTCTTCGAGAGAATAGAGATTAGAGGTAAGAAATGACGCGGCTGTGCATTGTCTGTCAGTGCTCTGCGATCAGGTGAGGAACGCTGAATGAGAGATGAGGTAGAGTTAATTGAAACTGCTCGGCTACATTAGAGGGGTGAGCGCCGTTCTTGCCTTCATATACAACACTCCCTCAGGCTTGTTTTTGCCATGCAGATTGATTGATATGATTTATGTTGATGGCGTTTTTGTCCCCCAGTGCTTTGCAAACATTATGAAGTCCAGTGTGGATCGCTATTACAAAAAACATAAATAAGTCGGTATGTTTTAATAATGAATAATTGAAGATGTGACAGAACAGATAACAGTGCGCTCTGTTAACTAGGGTCATCATACCAATGTTACCGATAAATAAAATACCAATAAAAAATTAGATGACATGAATATAGTTTAATTATTAAAAAATAATTTGTAAATATTTAAATGAATATGGATTCATATGGATATATTTTAAACAATATACACTACCGTGTTTTTTTAAAAGAAATTAATACTTTTATTCAGCAAGAACACATTAAATTGGTCAAAAGTGACAGTAAAGACATTTATAGAGTTACAAAAGATTTCCATTTCAAATAAATGCTGTTCTTCTGAACTTTCTATTCAAATAATCCTTTAAAAAAAACATGTATCACGGACTGTTTTCAACATCAGTGATAATAAGAAATGTTTCTTGAGTAGCAAATCAGCATATTAGAATAATTTCTGAAGGATTATGTGGTATTGAAGACTGCTGAAAATTCAGCTTTGCCATCACAGGAATAAATTACATTTTAAAATATATATATATATAAAAAAATAAAGTCATTTTCAATTGTAATATTATTTGAGAGTATTACCATGTTTGCTGTATTTCTGATCAAGTAAAAGCAGTCTTTGTGAGCGTTAAGAGACTTCTTTCAAAAACATTAAAAAATCTTACCAAAATCATTAAACATTTTTATTAGTATTGTTAATACTAGTATCAAGTTAATACTGAAGCATCTGTACTTTTGACATTTGTTACTGCAATTCTGTTAATAATTTTAACTGTTGCTTGTGTTTTTCAGTTGTTACTCTTTTAAGGAATAAGTTGAATGCTAATATGCATTTATGGTAAGGAAATAATTATAAATTTCTGTTTGATTCCGATTACATTTTTTTGAAGGAGGAATCAAAGTGGATATTGCATATTTCAATACAAATTTGCCATTTCATATGCATGCCACACATATTGTTCAGTGTATATCTGTATTACAGTGTAAAATGAATCAGAAACCACATGGTGAGAATGTCTTGGCCAAGAGTGTTGATTCTCACAGTGATATCCTGGATTTTTTGGGCAGTAATCACTGAGCTGTATTCATTATACCATCATGACTTGACTGTATGCGTTTAATTAGTGTATGAAGGTCTGATTTCCTTCTCTCCTCATAGGAACCCTGACTGCAGTGTCCTACAGAATATGAAGGATGTGTTGGAGATAGAATTTCTATCGCCTACCACCCACGAAAAATCTGTACGTTGCATATTTTCGTCTCATACACTGCCACTTACAATTAGTTCCTCAGCACCATCACATTTGAAGCTTGCAGTGTCCCCCCCCCCCCCCATGTGTTTATCATCGGGAGAGGTGGGTACGGATTTCCTTTAATTGGGTTGTTTACAGATAAGATCATTACAATAACAAAGGTGGCAGAATCTTCAGCACTATCAAGAGCTGTTTAATCATAGCTCCGCCATTTATCTTTTTTCCTTGTGTGCATCTTTTATGCTTTCTCTCTTGCAGCTCGCAGGTTGAAAGGGCGCAGTGTTTATTCACAGTCTGTACCGCAGATTAATGCTTGACCATCATTAATATTCTGATGCGAGAAAAGTTTACTTGACCAGATGTTGAAATTTTTATCTTCCATCATTTTAATGGATTGCTCAGGAAAAAAAGCCTCTAATTATCTGAACAGCAATATGCAAACATGGACAGTGGAGGAGAAGAGAGCAGAAGCTTAGGGAATGCGGGGGGGGGGGGGGGGGGGGGGGTTCCCCCCCCCCCTCTGGTCTAAGCATCCCTGCCTCTGCTGAATTATTTTTGATCTCCGGTGGGGATAAAACACATCCCGCGGAAAGATGGACGTGGGGGGGAAAGAGGGCAGAAGCGTAGGGAAGGGGGGGGGGGGGGGGTAGATTCTCCAGCCCGGCTGAGGCGTCTTGCTAAGCATGAGGATTGTGTGAAGAGGGGGTCAAGCATATATAGGGTTGATGAGTCCACCTGAGTCTCCTCACCCTGTGGGAACAAATATGAGCTGCTGTGCACCAGCAGGGAGAGTGAATTTCAAATGCAGAATTTCAGATCAGACTCAGGGATACAATATATGAAAGAGATTCATTTATTTTTATACTTATATTTATATATATATATATATTCTGTTATCATGAACTCACCATTAACTCGCAGTGATTACAAACCTGTATTTAACTGTATAGAGACTGGATTTAAAATAAATTTAAATTTAAATTAAAACAAATAATAAAAAAGTGGTCCATACTTACTGTACATCCTATGAAGTATTTTAAAGCTTAGTGTGAAGTACAAATCAAAATCATTGTTTACTGAAAATCAGTGCATTCATGAGAAAAGTAGCAATGATTTGTTAGCTTTTTTGAGTTGCTGAATATTTTCATTGAATCAGTTCATCCAGTACACAAAACCAGTCTAAATGATTCATTCACAAATTCACGAGTTCAACTCACTGACTCAGTTGCCAAGGCAAGCTTTTCAGTTTTCACCTTATATTTGCATTTTATTTCAGTTTTATTTAAATTACAGAAAACAATTTTAATATTTATTTTGTTTTAGTTAACATCAACACGGCTTACTGGAAAGGTTTCTCACACAAAGCTATCAAGCTTCAGAAGACTTGCAATATATTGTATGAGTGGACCACTTTTTTGATGCTGCTTTTATACACATTAAAAGTTTCTATCCCCATTCATTATAATGGCATACAGTATAAGAATATTTGGTAGATTTGTCAATATTTCTCCTTTTGTGCTCCAAGGACAAATAGAAAATCCTACAGGTTTGAAACAGCACAAAGGTGAGTAAATGATAACAGAAATGTCATTGCTGGTTACACTAAGATAATTTGTTCCTTTACTGACAGCTTGTACACTTGAAAGCTTATCTCATTTTGTTGATGTGTACTCAAAAGAGTTTCAGTGTTGAATGTGGCATCTGCTACTCTTATCGACTTGAGTCAGCCATTCCAGATCAGGTCTGCAATGACCCTCGCTGTGGCCAGCCTTTTCATCCAAGTGTGTCTTTATGAGGTAAGAGTTCGAAGATGCAGTAAATCAGCAGACAGAAATTTAACAGTCTTTTAAACATCAGAACAATCATAGGTTACCATGCCAAGACCAATATGCAATTTTCTAAAGTGTTTAATGTGGTAGTGTTTATTTATTGAGTTGTCTTCACAGTGGTTGAGAGTTCTGCCCACCAGTCGCCAAAGCTTCAATATTGTGTTTGGAGAATGTCCTTACTGCAGCAAGGTAATATTCAACTTGATCACAAAAACGCAGCAAACGCACCATAAAAAAATCACTTTATTTAAATCCACAAATACATTTGTTAAAACGTATAGCTCATGTGTGTCTAGTGCAATTTCATGCTAATTTGTATTTCCCCCCCCCCAGCCCATCACTGTGAAAATGGTCACAGGAAATGCTTAACAACAGTCATGTGGTGTTACGGCTCCAGTGAGGGTAATACCACCAACCAACAACAGTCAGTATCATGACAACAATGAAGATCAACATTCTTTTGATTGGCCATCTATCCTGATTTTCTGATTTCCCAAAACCATCTCCTTCTCTGTAATGGTACCGAGTCCATTCATCTTCCAGTCCACAAACATCAATTCCCCATTGGTTTCCTTCATAATCAGTTTCTTCCCACTGGTTCTGATTCCAGCTGTGTTTCCTGCTGTAGTTCCCCCAGTAGTCGACTTCACTGCTGAGTACTGTATGGTCATCTTTTAGTCTTTGCCGGTTCTCGTAGTGATGGTTTTGTCTTCCCCTCATGGTCATCCAGGTCTTGCCCTCATAAACATCTGTGTTCCTCTTTTCCTGTGTTGTTGGAGCAAATTTTATGTTTTCAAATTATAAGAAATAGAAATGAGAAGGCCAGTATGTTGAATTTGTTAATATAGGCTTTTGTATCAAACAATAAACACTGCAAACCATATTTGCATTTCCTGTGACTCTTGATGCTTTTAAAACATCAATCGATTTGAATAAGTGAATGATTGACTGTGCTCTATTTGGCATTTGGTCTGTGCTCTGCTGCTGGTTTTACATGTTCAAATTCCTGTCTCTGTCTGGCTCCTGCTCTTGTTCTAGGATGAACTCGCGGAGGGAGGGGCTCATCTTCATCACTGATGTCCTCATCACTTTGATAAGGCATAGGCCTTTGTCTGATGCTTCCTTTAGCAGCCATGTCTGCTTTGTTTGGTCTCTGTGAAGATGGCACCAATGAATAATATCAATGAGAGTTATTAAACCACTGTATGATAACACTATATATTTATGTATGCAAAAGCAACTTTCTATTTATCAAAAATACTGAAAAAATCTATAACAAGTACCCCAAATCTTAATTGATAATAATAAGATATGTTTCTTTAGCACCATATCAGCATTTCTAAAGCATTAAGGAACACTGAAGACTGGAGTAATGGCTGCTGAAAACTCAGGAATAAATTACATTTTTGTTTTTTAAATCCTTATTAGGGGCCTTTATTGTATCCATCAGTTTTCTTATTATTCTTCAGCTTCTTTTTCCACTCTGGAAGTCTATGGCAGGCAGCCCATAGAACCGCTTGCGGGAAAGTTATGAAATTTGGCGCACACATAGAGGACAGTCTCAATATGAACCACAGCAAATTTGGAGTCTCAATCTCAAAAACTCTAGCACCACCAATAGGCCAAATTTGCACTTGTATTTCTGCTATCTTTCGAAAAGTTAAATTATTTTTCTTCTGATTCCTTGGCTCATGCTGAGTCGAATGCATACCAAATTTCTACGGGTCAAGATTTTTCGCAATTTTGAATTTTGCAAAAAATCTTTTTTTTTTAAACTTTTTATTATTTTCACCCAAATTGGCTCAGATCATCTTCAGACAATGCTGGCAACACAAAGCGTGTTAATGAATTTGACTAAATTAGAGCAAAAATGGACAAGAGGCTGTATCTTTGCAATGCGGATTCTGACCAAATTTGGTACGTGTTATACCAAGCATGACCTGAGGGCACAGGAGTAGTTTCAGCACAGAACCAACTACTGGTCAAAAGAAATTGAAAAAATTGACATTTTTGTTTATAATTTCAGAACAGTTTGACCAAAAATCGTAAGATTGATCTGGTCGGATTCGGAGCTGCATACCAAATTGAACGATACCTAAATTTCCTATGTCTGCCTTTTTGGGCATCGGCCATTTTGAGTTTTGTAGTGAAATGCTGTATCAACAAATGTAGTAATTAAAGACAACTCCTTATCTCTTTATTTTAGTGCTATGTTGTGCTTGGCCCTTTAATTACCACTTACAGCTATATTTTTTATAATATTTACAGTATTGCTGTTTTGCTGTATTTTTGATCAAATAAATGCAGTCTATTTGAGCATAAGAGATTCAAAAACATTATAACATCTTGCAGACCCCAAACACTATGAACAGTAGTGTATATATTTGTTATGTACTGTAAATACCCAGTTATACTGTGACAAAAATAAGTTGATTCCTAAATTAAACAATTATTCAGGTTTTTTTTTTTTTAGAATTGTACCGGTTTGTGTGTCTCTCGTTTTGTCTTGCTCCGAACTTTGTTTGGTGTTGACCTGCCCAACTCTTCCTCATCATCTTTGGCTTCATCAACAGGCTTTGATCTTGCTGTTTTTTTCTCAGTAGTCTTGGGCTGGCTTGCAGCCTGTGGGGAGGTTATGTTAAATTGAATGACAGAAATTTACTTGCTTTTGTCTCTGAACATTCACAAGAGAGAGAGAAAGAGAGCACTCAATGTTCCCTCCCTGACCTGGATCCTGAGAGGAGAAGACCTGCTCTGATTAATGACATCTACTGCTCTCCCTAAGGTGGCAACTGTCCAAACTAAATTTGGCCACAGATCACCAGCGAGGTCAGCTGTAGGCAAAATAAACTCCAAAAGTGTTGGAGTGACACACGGAGCCGCTGGCCTCACGCTGCCTGACGTGGTTTCAGGAGAACTGAGACACAAGGGGGACATTGATGGTGTTGTTTTAGCTTTTATTCAAAGGAACTGAAGCTACATCGTCTAGAAGAAGATGAACAGAACCACAGAGAAAAATAGAACTACAAAGAAAAGGGGATTCAAATCTTAATGCCCTTGCTCTTGACACTGATGCTTTCCATCTGTGCAAAATGTAGGGTGGTCAAGGTCAGAGGAAAAAGACACTTCTGCACACTGTTTTGTAAGAACTATCCATTAAAATACATTGATACTGCGACCATCACCCAACTACCTGGGCACAAACCAGGAACATCAGTGTACTCACTGAAGGAACAATCAAATCTTCTCAGCTCTGAACTTGCGGTAATCATGGTTGAGCAGAATTGCGAGTTTGGTCACATTTACTTTTGTTCGCCGAATTTTCTAGAGTGAAATCCAGTCATTCAATTGAAATCCAAGTGATCAGGAATTATGTGTGAGGGCAGATTTTGTACTGGGTTCAAGTTGAGCAAGGGATAAAAATAAAGCTGCCTGGTTTAAAAGTGACTAGATACATCACTATACTATTGACTTCTGCCATTTTTTGCAAGTGAAATTTCACTTAAATTTCTTAGCATGGTATTTTTTATATTATTCAAATCAACGTTTGTATGATTCATGCTTTAGTTATAAAACACTTGAAAATCCAAAGGTCAATCTAAACCTGTAGAACTGAGATGTGTTTTTCAGGTGGTACACTGTATTACTTAGAGTGGTTTCAATATCAGGCTACAAGTAGAGTAAATGACACCTTAAACACTGAGGGTATTTACCAACCCTTCTCCAAATCCTCAACACTGAGTCTTCTCTATTGAACCACAGATCAAACCGCTGGACAGCTCCACATAAAAATTAGAGGCAATTCTAACTGGCGCTCTTTTGGCCTCAGCAAAATGTGTGTATTCAACAGCCTCAAATTGGGTTGCTCGGTTGTTTGCAAAAGTTCAGCGGTTCAAGTTGGCAGTGATCAACTGTGAAGTGATTCCAGAGGAATTAAGGTCTCTCCACTCCAGACCTCTTGAGAGCCAATAAGCCTTTTGGCAAGGTCAGCAAAGGTTAACCTACAACACTACGGTCAAGATTCACCAGCTCATTCCCCTTATAGAGGAAAAGTGCCATTCTTGTCTCTTGTAATAGAGTGCAGGAATTCAGTGTGGTGTATTTTATGCCGCTCAATTCTGAATGCACATATAGACACTGAAATACAAGCCTGCATGTGATTGCAATAAATAAAAGCGCTTTAATTAAATAGCTCTCTTGTACGGTTTTCACACTGCATTGAGCTGTGACCCCAGGCTGAGGGCCTTCAGTAACTCTGAGTCTGTCACCACTGTGTATATCTACTTTTTTCTGGTCTGCACTACTTCAGCCCAACTCCAACGCCGCCAATAGGCCAGTTAGAAGCCTCTGAGCAGAAGTGGGAGTCAGTGTATCAGGGAAAGGGTCAGAGGAGGGTTCCCAAACCTGAGAATCTCCTTCTCTCTCTCCCAGACAGATAAATCTGCCGCAGCCCACAGGTTGCTCTGAATGTTCCAGCCCCGGCTCATATGGTCTCTATTAAGACTACTGGGCTGCTGTGCCAAAGCATCTCACACTCACCCTTTGTGTGGCTGGCCTGGCTGTCTCCGACGGTCTCGGCCTAGAGAAGTCCAATGGGCCTTGCGGCCCGGCCACTGACAGAATCTTCCTGAGGGCCTGGTAGTCTGGCTTTTCATTGTAGCCAAGATTTTTCACAATGGACAGGTACCTGGTAATCTCTGCAAGGGGTCAGAAATAAGGACATCTGTATACGCAAAACCTGGGATAGTGAAGATAGAAGGGATAGTTCACCCAAAAAAAGAACATTCTGTCACCATTTACCCTCATATCATTCCAGACTTTCTTTCTTCTGTGGAACACTGAGAGATATTTTAAAGAACATTTCAGTTTTTGTTCTAACAATGAAAGTTGGGATCCAAAACTTTCGAGTAGCATGAAATTCATTTAAACACCTCCAGTTATCAAATTAATTCAATCAAAATGTAGAGACTGCATCGAATACAGCAACACAAATGTCAAATAACGTCAAAACTCATTGGTTCTTACATGTTACATGACCAAATGTCACCATATTTGATGTAGGCTGTGCATGCATGCATACAGAACAGAATTGGACTATGCCATTCAGGTTGTATGGATTAATTTCACACTACTCTTATGTGCTTTTTAGGGCTTGACATGAGGGATGACGGTCTTCTTTCTTGGGAGGACTATAACTTTAATAAACAATACAATTTAATAAACAATCTTAAAAATTAGATGTTGAGCGGGACGCATTGTCGAAACACCTCATCATGTGAAGCATCCTAAATGTATCTTTTTTGGCAACTTCAGAAGTGAGGACTACTGTGGAGGTGGACCATGGTTGTGTATTTGCATAATTCACAGATAAACCCCAACTGAGCTGGACTGCATGTTTTATGTTGATGCATCCTGCAGCTGACCTAGATGCTTACTGAAAGCACACGCAAAAGTCCAGCCAAGTGACAACCTGCATCTGCAGACTTCATTTTCATTCCAAAGGGAACAAAAACCACATCTTCCTAACAAATGGACGGTGGCAGGAGCACAATGTAGAAGGGCCTCTCTGTTCATATGAGAACACAAATGTGTGTCTAATATGGGCACCTTCCATTCTTCACTGTAATAAATATGCTAGATGCAGTGCTACGCCGGTGCGTATTCTCTTTGTGGCAGCCCAGCTGAATGTATACCACATGCACAGCCTTGATGCATGTTAGAGGTCTTATCTTTCTGGTCCAGCTGCAGCCAGCCTCTCAAGGTTGGGGGAATAAGGCCTCATCATAATCATAGATCACAAAGCCCCCTTTCAGAAGACGCACGTGCCCTCGCTCCCTGTGGAGGGGGGAAAGATACTGCAGGGACGCTAGAGTCCGTTGATGAAGGAGAGGCAAGGAGATTGTGCTTGTGGGGATGGCGAGGAAGCTAAGTCCCTGCCCCATACCTTGTTGATCAATGCAAATGGTCTGCACGCTCACGTGCACCTACCCGTGCTGGAGCCAGAGGTGGACATGATCAGGACAGAATCTGGCAGGTTAGACATCAGCCTGTGGTCAAGAGATGATAAAGGGAAAGGTTAACCAGAGGTCCTGTTGCAAAATGCATCTGAATACACATCTTTGCTCGCAACCCATTGAAATACACAAGATATTTTAGATTCTTATAATCCACAGCTTAAATTTCCAGGCAAGAAAGAAACCGTGTGGCCTTACACCTTTGGTGGAGTTTTAAGGCTTTAACGAAGCAGTTGAGTGAATAATTCAGGCTGAATAAGCACAGAAAGCCTCTGATCGGCAGCCACTGTACACAACAGAGCACAAGGCCTAGACCTGTGGTGAAAAGGGGAACGTACTTGGCCTTGGCCTCCTGGACCTCAGCTGGGTTCTTCAGAGATGAGAGCCAGGGCAGAGTTCCACACTGCCAGTGAAGCAAGCAGTAGCCCAACACCTCCAAGTCTCCTCGTCTGGATGGGGCTGTTGGAGAAAGTGAAGATAAGGAAAAGAAGTTGAGTGTCGGTTGAGAAGCAAGTTAAAACCCTTTGATTGAATGACCCGTCCATTGGCTGCTGAAATATGCCCTTATAAAAAAGGCGAGAAATGGAGGGGGGATTGATATGGAGGAGTATTTTGTTTTCTCAGCTGGTGCCCTGGCCTGCCTCACAGGCTAACGGGGCTTTTCTAAGAGGGGCTGAGAGTTGAAAGAGTAGGTCAGTTTCCTCCCACCAGCGTTCCTCACATCTCTCTCACACTCCCTCCTCCTTCGTCTGGTCTGGCGACTCGTCCAGGAACCTGATCCTGACGGCCTCTGACATGATCCAGACAGCCTGTGGCCCGGCCCGACACTCTCTCCGATGGAGAGCCAAGCAGTAAAACAAAGAAATAAATGTCTGGGCCCAAATAGTTTCCACATGTTTCTGGATTCCGTGGGGTCTCCGCTGGCCTTAAGAGAAGAGCTTGAGAGCGTGTACTCCCTAGACCTCCTCCAACTCCACCTCTGCTGTAGCACATTACACAACTGCCATCTAGTGTATATGTCTTTTGTATACTAAAAACTTTTTACAAGGCCACTTCATCTTTTATTGTTCTCACATTTATTTAATATCTAAGAAAAAAAAACTCTACCCTGGGCTAGATATCAATACAGATTTCTTAAATCGGTTCATTTCAGATTCACAAACTCTTGATTTGATTCAGATTTTAATTTGATTCAATGAGATTCCAACTCTTTTTTTGTTTACATATTCTTACATATCTAATTCTGTAAATTATACCAAGGTTCAGATGGATTCAAATCACAAACTCACCTTCTTGAATGATTAATTACGAAAACCAACTCATAAGAGCCTGATGTTTCAATAAGCACTCAGTTAGGATTCGGGCTACACGTCACACTGTATGTTTTTGATTCACTGAAAAGAACCAGCTCGTAAGACTAATTTATTTAGGAATCAGGCTACATGATTCATGCTGTATATTTTTTATTTACTGAACAGAAGCAGCTCACAAAAGTAATTTGCTTGCGAGTCAGACTAAACTGGTCATGTTTGTTTTCGAATGAAGCCTGTGAGAACAACTCAATAAGATAATTTTAAAATCCCAAAATTTTTTTTTTACCCTGCACTACATTTTTTATTTCATTTTTATTGCAATGCTTAACAACTCACACACTAGATTCTACGCAACTGTTCTTAACCTCAGGAGCTGAAGAGATTAGTATTTTTGGAATCAGTATAAGGGTTTTGGTCTTCAAATAAGCCCAATAGAGCTGGTTTCACACTTGCATAAGCTCAATGGGAATCTATCCCAGTTCATTTTAACAACACCACTCTAATGTTACAGCAAAAGCATTTGCTTATGCGCACCGAGTGTGAAATGGCCTCACTTAATCTGACTGATTAGTCTTACACCAACCAGACAGACAGCAGCAACATTTAGATATGAAATATTCATTTTGGATCCCAGCTATTAAACTAAAATACATTTTGGGTCAGACTGACCAATTACAGGTTGACTTTAAGCCAAGGACCCTCAATGAATTACGTTCACCTAAATTTAAATCTGAATGGAACGGTTTAGTCAGTTCTGCTCATATACGAGAGTTAACATCCCGTTAAGCATGTCTCTTCATGAAAAGCTCCAACTTCATCAATAAGGGTAAATTAAGGCACATCATTTGTTCGTGCCTAGAGAGTGTATTAACTCAATACTGTAACTGCAGTCCATCTCCTGAGAAATTACCTATTGACTGCATTCATCAAAAGGGAAAATCTCTGCCTAAATCCATGACCATCATTGATCCTGCCATGCCCATTACGGAGTCAGCCTCCTTGCCCGCTAGCCAGCAACACCATTAGACCACGTATATAGGTTCTTTATTTTTCTTCAACCATGACCAAACTAATTTAGCAAACACACAATTTAATAGGAAAGATTTTAACATCCTTCACAGGTGACCTTGGAAAAAAAAAAGCCTCTTAAGTGGCATGTAAAAAGGGCACTATGACTAAAGACCAAAGTGCACAAGATAAGACATGCTCTGTAAACATTTTGTCCGCCTCTGTAATAGGGAACCGAAGGGGTGGGCTGCCTGGCCTAGTCCTGACACCGATTCACTTATAAAAAGGCCGATCCACAAGATTAATGTATTCCAGGCTGAGCACAACACCTTCCATCAGATAGAAGCTGTTGTTCATAATTACGGCCTATTGTTATTGTGATTATCCAAAGCGCCATGTCAAACTCTTGAACCTCTCCTTCTGAATTTCAGCTGGCTCACTTCAACCCTACAGGTGATAATTAGGCCTTTAGCACGGGGTTCAGCGGGACACGAAGTGCCCGTCTCTGCACTCCTCACCATGGTAACAAATCAACATCTACACAGGGTGCCAGGGGCCAAAAGAAAAGAAACACTCTGCAATCTGCATTCATCTTCAGGGCAGACGATGCTAATGACCTACACAACAGCCGCCGACAGCTTACGTCAAGACGGCTAGTGCAGTGACGTCGACTCGGCCACAGATTGTTTGATAGTGGCACAAACGAGGTTTGTCAAATTTACAGCCTCGCTGCTTTGAATTTAGCTTTGGGATTGGTTTAGGACACTGAACTCTTGAGTCGGTGCATCAGTGGGTAGGTGTTTTTATAAACTCTCAAGTGTTATATCACTTGCCATGTGCAGTGTGATTTACACAGTACAACCTGGCCATACATTTACAGAGCAGTAAGACAGAATGAGGACCATATGTAGAATCATGAAATGTTAACAAATTGTATCAGGTAAGAACACTTGTCTGAAAGCAGCCAGACCTTGATCTGAACCCAAGCATGATTTACTTTCTGATGTATCAAACAATGTGTTGTACTGAGTCCGCGCTATGAGCTACGAGTCATGGACTTTTTTTCCCCAAATAATACACAAAGGCATTCCCACATATTCATCCTCCACATATAAAACCAACTTTGTAATAACACCTTACTGTTAAGAAAATATGGAACTAACATTATTGTCATGCCAGTGATTTTATAACTTGTTGATTCCATGGACCCACAAACAAGATAATCTCCTTAAAGGTGACATATCATGAAATTAAGACTTTTTTTCTGTTTAAAGTGCTATATTCCCCACACAGTGAATCTGCCAACCCAGGAAATGTTAAAAAGATTAACCCAGTAATTTTTTTCTTTTTTGTAAGCCTTTCTCTGCAAGCTTGTGAAAAGAGGAGTGCGTCAGATATACTAAAGAAAATTACTGAAACTGTAATATCAAATTCAATAAATGTGTTTAAAATAGTATTGTGTTAAACATATTTAACATATAAATTAATTTGACCAAATAAATATTTTAATATGTTAAAAATATATTTTAATATGTTTTAAAATATTATAAATATTTCAAAAAACATTTTTGTAGACCACTTGGCACCATGGAGTTCTTGCTACAACAACTTGATACATTTAGGGGGGGGGGGGGGTCAAATATTAAACTTTAAATATTTTTCTGCTGACTGGGCATCTTGTCTTTTTTCATGCATTTTCAAAATTAACAGCAACAGAAACATGGCTATTAGCAAGCTTTACCACTGTGTATTCAGTATTGAACTCCTGTAATATCTTATGGCCAATGCATTCAGAGATATTGGCTTTGAGTCCCAGTTCAACAAAACATCAAAGCTTTAATTAAAAGTAAATGCATACAAGATGCAGGTTATGACTTTGACTAATTAGGGATTTCTTGAATTAAGTCTGCCCAAGTAAGCATGGATAGAACAATCAATATCCAATAAAAAGGACTGTACACAATTTACAAGTTAATGTGTTTCCAATAGCGTAACCCAGAGTTGAGGACATGATACTGACAAGTCCCAGCAATATAAACAGGACCCCATTATAAGGTGAGTAAAATGAATAGTGAATTCATACTTTTTTGTGAACCTCTTCCTTTAAAAGGAACATGAGATTAAAACTGACACCATTTACTTCCTTAATGCATGTTCCTTGTCTAATTGTGGCTAATACATTGCTATTCCAAAGAAGGGCTATCTATGTAATTCTTAATCAAATTTACAAAACCACTTTCCTTTTCCCTATTACAATTCCAGATGGATAAAGAAGTCCCAATCTATGTTTATTTTTCTCCCTCTCATTGAATATCCTGTTTCAGTTGCAAATACTAAAATTATGGAAGTAAAATGGGTTGTAAATGGCCATTCAGGTTGACTTTAACTGGGAAACGCAGGACATTTGTGCATAATAACATATGTTTCTAAGTTGTAACAGTCCATAGTTCTGTTACTATGGTTTTAGTAGGTTGTAGTACTACTCCTGTCCTTTAGGGACTCTAAGTTGCTCTTCTCCTCTAGCTTCAATCCCGGTGAGGGGGGAGAGGAAGAGAGAGATCTGTTTGGGGAAGGGGAAGCATGGTTTTTGTCCTCGAGTAGTCAATGCAGTAGAGGCCAGATATGTGTTGTAGGCTCAATCATAAGGACTCTTTAGTATTGGTAGTTAATTACTACTAATATGTACAATGGGGATGTGAGGAGCATTTCCACTGTGACTCTACTACACAGAAACCTATAGTGGATCTTTTGGGAATATTCGTTACTCAACTACTAAAGCCTTTTTGTTTTGGAAGCACTTTAGATTCTTGGTTTATGCTCATTGAACAAGGCATCATCAACATCATTATCATCGTACTCTATGTTGAGTTCAACGGACATTCTCCAAAGGACAGTTGGGATTCTAAATGGACAATGTTCATATAAGGTTTTTCATTCCAAAATTCACTTTGGTTTTCTATGATGTTCGCCTTTATGCTTACTGGTTTGTTGATACCATTTTCAAGTCTTCTTGATTGAATAGTATTTTATGTGCTTATATTAAATATGGTTGGTGGGCCCCTCCCTTAAAAATTATCATTAGCTGTGCCTTTTTAAAAAGAGGAGGACGGTTATAGATTGGCGCCCAAACAGGGACCATTAAACCAGTTATTTGTCACTTTAACCTGTATTCATGTCGTACCGAAAGGTCAGTCAGACTGCTCTGGATGGGGATGAGGAAGTGCCCAGTGAAGACTTTTTACCTGAGTCTTTCACCACAAGGAGAGAACCCCTGAAAGATCTCATCAACACCTTCAGTGACCTATATATTGATTCAGATGAGGAAAGTGAGAGAATTATGGATAAGGTACATGACATTCCAGACGATTCTTATCCTCTGCCTCCACCTCCACCGGAGATGGATCCTGAATCCAATAACGACCCATCCACTTCAGTAACATCTATGATAGAACGCCTGTCTGAACGGTTCACTTCATTAGAAGATCAGCTAGCAGACCTCAGCCAGAGGGTGAGTGAAAATGTTCCCTTTGATGAGGTTGAAAACCGATGTAAACTGATAGAGGAGAGAATGTCATATCGGGTACAACGAGAGTGTGATAAAGTAAAGAAACAATTAGAACTGCTTGTCCAGGAGTTAGGTCAGTCTGTTGTAGACTGCCTGAAGAGAAGAGATCGTCAATTAGATCAGAGATTTCAATCTCTGTTGCCATCTGCATCCACTCCAGACCCTAAGTCCATACATTCTTTATCTCAGTCTAAACAAAGAAATGTTACCTACAGCATGCAGTCCAGTCACTTAACCAACCAGGGTAACCAAACCATCGTGCAGTATAATCCACCAGTAAAACTGGATTTTCCCAGCTTCAGTAGTACACAAGAGGATGATCCTGTTGGTTTTATTGAACACTGCGAAGAGTATTTTGCTGTACGTCCCCTTAGCGATGGAGAAATCCTTGCTTCACTCTCTGCTGTACTCAAAGGTACTGCCAAGGATTGGTGGATGGCAGAGCAGAGAAATGTGCAAAATTGGAGGCAATTTAAAGAAAGTTTTCTGCATTCATTTTTAAGTGAGGACTATGATGATGTCGCAGCAAGGAAATTGTTGGAGAGGAGACAAGGGGCTAGAGAAAGCATCAGAGACTTTGCATTCCACTACCGTGCATTGTGTCTGAGGTGGAGGAAGGAGATATCAGAAAAGGAAGTGGTTCAAGCAATCCTAAGAAACTGTAATTCCTGATTAGCTAGTCTGCTACGGGGAACCATCAAGAACGTAGGACAGGGGTGGCCCTGCAGAGTTTTGCTTCAACCCTAATCAAACACACCTGAACAAGCTAATCAAGGCATGAAGGGTTACTAGAAAGCTACAGGCAGGTGAGTTTTAATTAGGGTTGGAGCTGAACTCTGCAGGGCTGTGGCTCTCCAGGCCCGGAGTTTGCCACCCCTGATGTAGGAGAACTAGTCAGGATTGGAACACAGATAGAAAGGGATTTTGATGAATCCAAAATATATTGGAGTCAAGCTAATGGGGAGGAGCAGAGGAAGAAAGCCTCCACAGTTCAAGAACCTCACCACAAGCCACCACATGGCAGCAATCGAGTCATACAATCCTTTCAGAGTGCGGTGCAACATGACTATAAAAATATCACCCTTCCCATAATTCTACAGGACAGGTATGTCAGTGCCATGGTTGACACTGGAAGCACTTTCTCACTGATCCAAGAATCCTTTTGGAAGCAGTTGTGTCCCCAAGAGCAATGCCAACCCAGCGAAGGACAATCTTTTCTATTGGCCAATGGACAAAGACAGATGGCTATTGGTAAGGTAAAGTGGAAGTATGAGGTGTTGGGACAATCAGTAGACCTGACTCTTTTCCTTTTACAGGATGCTGATTTGACGGTACCAATCATACTGGGAATGGATTTTCTGTTAAAGACGGGAATGAAGCTAGACTTTCAAAAAAGCCCAGTATAGCCTACCCACAGCAGAAGGGGTTATAAAAGAAAGTGCCAAACAAAACGAACATCATCTGGTTACGGTCGATTACTGCTCCAAATGGGTGGAAGTGTTTCCTTTGAGAAAAGCCAAAGCACCTCAGATAGCCAAGATTCTTGTAGAAGAGATCTTCACCAGATGGGGAACCCCGGCATATCTAATTTCAGATCGAGGGGCACAGTTTACCTCTCATCTACTCAACTTGATATGCAAACAGTGGGGAGTGGTACAAAAGTTGACTACGGCCTACCATCCTCAGACAAACCTGACAGAATGGGTTAATCGGAACCTGAAAACCATGATCGCGTCCTACTTGAAGAGCAACACCGGCAGTGGGACAAATGGATACCTGAATTCAGGTTCACCATTAACACTGCTTGGCATGAGAGCACAGAATTTACACCAGCTGAAATAGCTCTGGGTCGTAAGATCAAAGGACCTATGGAGAGAGCTTTTCAACAACCACCTGACCCCAACAGTCCTGCTTATCCCATTCTTGATCGACAAAAAGAACTTATCAGCTTGGTGAAAGAAAATGTAGAACGGGCCCAAGCTAAACAGAAGCGGTACTATGACCAGCGACGAAAACAGACTCCATTCCAGGTTGGAGATATCGTTTGGGTACGGTCTCATCCCTTATCCAGAGCAGATGATGGTTTTATGGCCAAGCTTTCCGCAAGTAATACCTCAGAGTGGTTTCGAAAGATGAAATAAACAACACATTTCACATTACCTACTCCTTTGTGAGCATCAATGCTTGTATACTCAATAGTGCCATTGTGTCCTTTCTTGGGGTTCTCTTTGTACTCTTTATGCTCACCATTAGGACAGTATCTGTATGAGAGACCATAGTCAGCCAAGTACACCTGCAGGAGATAAAGTCAGCATAAATCATCCCAAAGACATTTTCTTTCGAACTGAATCCCTCCTACTGTACATGGTATGTTAGTGCTGCAAAGCACAACTAAATGGGGTCAGTATTTAGGTTGTGACAGCAGATTGAGATGTTGATTATACTCAAGAGTAAGTTTCAAATGTCATCAGTGCTGGCTCGCCGTCTTAGTAGACGATCAATTAAAGTAATAGAAAACACTTTCATTTGAGTATGTGCTGCACTTGAATAGGTCATTTATACACAAAAAGATAGCCAATCGTTTAAGATATGATTGTGTTGATGTGTATGCAGACTCACCTTGCTTGGATCTCTGTGTCCCAATAATAGATTGGCAGCCTTAATGTCAGCATGGACGTACTCATTGTCATGAATGTATTCCAGCACATCCAGCTGTTGAGGGCAAAGTGACAGAGGGGAAGGTTAACATGAATAATTTAGAAACCTCATAATGACCTATGACTACTTGCAGATGAGCTGGACTCCCAGCAAATGCACCTAAAGTTTACTCAAAATCCAACATATTAAGTAATACTGTAAATACTTTTTGCCTTGTCACACTTCACACATCACATTTAATCAAACCCTACAGATTATAGTGTGTTAATAAATTGTAATGAAGCAAGCAGCAGTGTTGTTATTGTTAACTACGACTAAAACTAAAAATAGTTTCCATAATTGAAATTAAGCTGAAATAAATTAAAACAGATGTAAAACTTAACAAAACTAGAACGAAAATTAGCAATGTCGACTTGACAGCTATCTAAAATAATATGTTTAAGCGGAACTACTAGTTACTAAACTGAAATTATAGCTAAATACAAACATTAAAAATACAAATAAGAGTATATAGATGATAACACTGGCAAGCAGCTCTGAACTCAAATTAAATGTTGTACATTCAGTGGTGTCTCACCATGAGAACACCCAACTGTAGCACAGTGGGCTTCTTCAAATGTCCACCATTCTCCAAAAACACCTTCTGCAGGTCTGTACCCAGACGGTCCATCACCATAAACCTGTACCTACACAACCACAATGAAAATGTACTTAAACACACAATTATTAATGTACTAAAAAACATGGTTATAGAAAACAAAAAAACATTTTTTTTAATGTCAAATTCAAGGCTAGGCTGTATGACATTATATACTGCTGTATGTGACTTTAAATGTGTCGGTAATGGGTAAAGATTTTTGTGAGCCATTTAACAGTGGGCAGGAATGTTTTATATTATTTACACATGAGAATAATAAAAATACAAAGCAAAGTCTGTCCCAGACACACTTTTAATTTACTGTTTTAAAACTGCTTTTGCACTAAACCCAGACTTATCATTCATTTGTTATTAATATTTTTTTGTCCATTGAGATCCAGACATAATGAGAAATTAATTGCATGAGACAAAGTACTCATGTAAGATGATTAGTCAAACTCAAGTACAATACCTCGTTCCGTTACTTTCAGTCAGTCCAGACCCCCAGTAAGTTGGAATCCCCAAAAACTCCAGCTGTTTGGACTTCTTCCATTTGTTCACTGTGATTTCAGAGTTAAAAATGTTTTAGCCATTTTATATATTTGCACATGCTTTATAAACACATAATGTGATATATATATATATATATATATATATATATATATATATATATATATATATATATATACACACATCACACACACACTCATAAAGAAGCACTTCCTCCAGCCTAGCTGGAAGAGGAATCTCTCTTGACTGGCTGTGCACCAGATTGACAGGTGGTCAGGGGCCCTTTTGAGAAACCAGCATCATTATCAGCAATTTGGTCACTCTCTCTGAATTAGAGCTCAAACAAGCTGGGATTGCAATAACGACCACAGAGGTGCATGTTTGCTTTGGTTTATTAATTCGCCTAGCCAGGCTAATTTACATCTATAGCCACTTCATCAGTGACATGCACTCCATGTTTGAGAACTCTCAGATGAAGATGAGGAGTCTTCAGCAATTCCATGCAACACTACTCTAAAGACTGCATCTGTTTCTACCTCCTTTGGCAATAATACAATCAGGGTTTATATTTTATCATTATTATTATGTCTTGCATAACAACAGAATTGCATTACAAAATTTGAACAGAAGTTTAAAAGGGAACAAAGTATCTTACTAGTGTCTGGCTTTGCTGCTCGTTGGTAAAATTTCAATTCTGAGAATAAAGGTCCATTTTCATAATATTCCTGAAAATGTACAGTATAGAGAGTAAATATTAGAAGCACTGTATACATTTATATGATTATTAATTATATTTGTTCAAACTGTTTCAAAATATTTCTTACCACTTTGATCACAAAATCAGCGTCATCTCGAACAGGGACATTCACATCCCGAGAGGCTGTAAAATGTGAACAAATAAATAAAAAAAATGTGAAAATTGTTAAACTTGGAGAACTATCCAATCCTAATACGTCTGGAGCCATTATCTTATGTGAATCAAGGCGTGTCTATTTTTTAAACATGTACACGTTAAGTGTAAATATGTTGAACAAAATAGTGAACAAAAAAAAAATAGTTTGAAAATAATTTTCAAATTCAAGGTTCACTTGCTATATAAACGTCCAGGTCTTTCAATTCTGCTGCCCTAAGTTACTCTGCCACCATGTCTAATGCCATATAAGAAAATGAAATTATAATTGAGCTTGGCAATACATATTTATGCAGAATATAACGTCTTTACCCAAGTAAATCAGTCCAAAACCACCTTTTCCAATGATTTTACCGATGCGCCAACTCTTCTTTTCTGAATCTGTTAAAATGTGTCCTTCTGGAAGTGGACGGGGTAAAGTGTATTTCTTTGGTGCCATGATGTTAAAATGTCATGTACACAGTGAGACTATGACTGACGACGAAAATGTAAAGTTTCTGTCAGGTTTCCCTTACTAATAGCCTTATTTAAGTGCTGTTTCACAAACAAATTGGTTATAACAATACCAACGCGTTCTAATAAAAGCATGTCAACACTCTAGAAGCATAACATTATATACAGAAACAGAATTTCGCCTCATCATAATCACAGTTTCAACTCTTCTACACAGTTCCGGATCGTTTCACTGCAACAGCTGCTAGTGCTACTTCCTGAAAGAGACACTCCCTCAAAATCTGTTCCAATTCTTTAACAGCCAATCAAAAACAGTAATGCGTATGCCTTTCATATTCAACCACCAATAAAATAGGTAGAAAGGCGGGGCAACAGTCGTAGCATATGTTTTATCACAGGACAGAGTCGATGTCATTCAAAATAGGGACGAGAGGTTCCACTCGCTTTCGCGAATCGGTTCTTTTGGACAGTTTGATGCAAAGAACTGATTCGAAAGTCTCAGGTTAGTTTCAGCTCAGTTTCAGATCATAAAAACAAAGGCATTTAATGTAATTTAAAGTCATTTAGTGTAATTATAATTTGCACTTACAGTTGACAGTACTAAAATGGATTAACATCTCTTGTGTGGTTTTTGCACATTTCAAATCAAATCCAAAGCTAACTGTTATACAATCATGTCACAAACACATTTCCATGATCTCGTGTTTATATTCGTTTTTTTAAGTAGCTTATTTTTCCTGAACAAGCTGTTCAGCCTAATTTGTGAGGAAAAACATTCAGTGTGAATAATGAATCGTTTTGGCAGGTTTTGTGAACAAGATCCGAATCAAAAGAACAATTCGTTCAAGAATCTTACAAAAATATATTTTTCATTTGGCTAAAACTGACAGTGTTGGGGGTAACGCATTACAAGTAACGCGAGTTACGTAATCAGATTACTTTTTTCAAGTAACTAGTAAAGTAACGCATTACTTTTTAATTTACAAGAAAATATCTGAGTTACTTTTTCAAAAAAGTGACAAAAGTTCTTTTTTTTTTTTTCAATTTATTGACTGACAGCTCTGCTGTCCCCATGTTGAGAGAAATCAGAAGATGTTACTGTAGTTCTAAAATAAATATGAATATGCATTAATTCATCTCACTCACACGAAAAACAAAGATTCAGTATTCCTGAAAATGAATAAAAATAATGCAGCTCAGAATATGACGCAAACCTGCAATAATTAAATGTTAAACAACACAAATATCCTTTCTGTATATAATCCCATTCTATTAACCAATGTCTTTGCTTCTGACCTTCGATGATTCAGTTCAACCATACTAATTAGCAAAAATTACTCTAGACGAACATTTGTGTGTCTTTTTTTATTGCTGAAGTGTGTTGAAATTTCCTCTTCTGCATTCTACTGTACGGACGTAAATGTACTTTCCCTTCACCCTGAGGCTTATTCGTTTCACTTTTAGTGTGAAAAGGCTTTTATATTTGCCAAAAATAGAACTTTTTTATTTTAAAAACAAACAAGCAAGCCCTGTCCAGAATTAAAAAGTAACGCAAAAGTAACGTAACGCATTACTTTACATAAAAAGTAACTAAGTAACGTAATTAGTTGCTTTTTTATGGAGTAACGCAATATTGTAATGCATTACTTTTAAAAGTAACTTTCCCCAACACTGAAAACTGATGATAGTTGAGGTGCACCATATCTATATATATATATATAATTTAGCAAGGAATGTTTCAAGAGCTTTATACAATTTTAAGCAGGCATGCAACTTTATAGAAATCCGAATCATTTATCAGAATCATGGGATATGAGCTCATTTGGGCTGTGTGGGCTGCAGCCTGCAGGGCATAACTCCTTGGCTCTCTTGTAGTCCAGAGTGCAATGACACCAATCTTGAGGGGCCATGGCACCATTTTCCATAAATGCCTTTTGTAATGAAGATGGCACTATTGTTGCAATTAGAGAGAGCAGCTTAGGATGGCCTTGCAGTGACCTACCTCAGCCCAAGTCCATATGGTCTGAAATAGATAATGAGTCTCTTAATGTGCTATGTATACTCAAAATGGACTGTAAACGAACAGGCTGTAATTTTCACCCAGGCCATCAAGAAGCGACAGATGAGCCCTTGTGAAACTATCTTGACAATGTTAGTATGCCACTCTTTCGGTCATGTTCTGTCTGTCACTTTCTCGACTGCAGGTGCCACATCCCTGTATTTGTCATGTTCAAAATAGATGTTATAATAAAAATTTAAATGTTAAGCAAACTCTATTTAAAAGCTTTCATTTTCCACAAACATTTTATTAAATGACACATTGTTTGAGTAAAGTTTTGCACATAAAAAAGAAAATATGTCCCCTAGTACTCTTCATTTCATTTTTGTGATATTGACTGTCTTGCATTTTTTTACTAATTTAGTAATTTTATTACAGATAAAACATTAATGCTGACACTTGAAAAATGCCTAATTAATTAAATGCAAAACAATAAATAATTAATTAAATTTAATACAAAATTATAAGTATTCCTTAAAATTATGTTTAAAAAACTTTTTTATCTGTATGCCACTGATGTTAACTAAAAAAAGGGGGGGGGGGGATTGTATTTTGAAAATATTAAAAGTTGTGGGAAAAGTCCTTCCAAGGTCAAAGTTCAGAGAAGGAATAAGGTGTGAGTTTGCCACCAAACTGAATTGTTTCACTTGGTTAATTTACGTGTGTCACAGGGGTTAGACTGGCTGCAGTGTTTTTTTTTTTTTTTTTGAATAATTCTAAAACATTGCTTTGGAGAACATTTTGGAAAATTATTATTTTCTGAGAATTGGTCACAGGTGACAGGGCTCTAACAAGCTGAAGATGATGCTTTTCTACTTTTTTTGCAATGCAGTGTTAATATAAGACAATGACAGCTTTCACCGATGTAACTAGTGCAGATCCATGTGAGTTTTTCTTCTTCTTCTTCTTCTTCTGTGAAATTGTGTTGTGTTGGTTTTGGCCTTTTTGGGTGAGGTAGCAGTAATACTCTGAAAGGAAAACATCAGCGTCAAAAAAGAATATGCCGAACAGATGAGGAAAATGCATTTTAAAATGTCACGGCTTAACCCTACACAATAAAAAAAGTTATGTATTTATGAATGCATTTATAGATGCATATGTAAAAGGGCATAATGACCTGACCTATCACAGATCACTACATTGACATAGTTGGCAAGAAGCAGTGCTGTCAAGGTGTAGCACGTTGGCTGTTTAGTATTCTTCATGTGTGCAGTTCTTTATTAGCTTGTAGAAGGAAAAAAAAGGTGAGGATGCTGAAATGTTCTCTTATTCCCAGTATGGGTCTTATTGTATCGGTTCCATTGTCAAGTGTTCATTCAGCACACTAAAAGAAGCTGTTTAATATTGTCTGCATTGCATGTCGACTTATCATATTGCAACCCCAAGGCATTGCCTGCAAAATGATACGTTCCTCTGAGTCAAAGTATGCCTTAAATGCAAGATTATTTCAGTCTCCACATTTCTGTACTGATTGTACAAGTTATTATACAAGAGAACCGCATTAGCAGTCCATACAAGCAAACAGCCTCTACACCATGTACCAATTACAAACTGTTTTGCTCCAAGTATTTTCTTTCTCTTTCTCTTTAGTGCATTATCGAGGACTTTAAAACTAGTTATGGTAGCAAGATGCATTGCTATTTCAAATACAAGTAATATGAATCTAATGACCAGTAATGAGAGACTGGTTTGCTATTACGAGGAGGCCAGAGACTTGCTAATAAAGCATGCGGACTGCTCCAGGGAACTCGCACTGACCATTAGGGCCTTAATGTCTCTAAGGCCTGGGGCTAAATTGAAATGTAAAACCCCAAACCAAACATCATTTAGGGCTATATATCTCTTCATGGTGTGCCACTATTTGTGCAGATTGGTGGTGGTTATGATGTCATTTTTTCTCTTTTAGAGCTGTGCATTCTGCAGTGGTCTTTATTATGTGCTAGTCCTAGATAAACAAATAATAAAAAGAGTGGGGCTAAAACCGGAGAATATTGCATAGCAACAATCTAGCTGGAGTCCAACTCATTTAAATCAGTAGACGGAGCAAGACCTTTGTGGATATTTTGATTTCTTCCTGTAATGCTGAATTGGTTCTGCCTGAGTGCTCACGATCTTTAGTATAGCTTACGTAAGCAATGGCATCTTCATTGGAATATGTGCCTTTAAGTTATTCTTGTTTCCTAAAGATGTGCCCTTGGGCAACAGTCATTTACATGTTTTCATAATATTTCCATAGCTTTTCAAGTGACCAAAGACTAGTCCTTCAGGCGAGTAGCAAATTGAATTCAGAATTTAGAAAGGTTTAATTGATATCATTGAGTGTGTATGATAATACTAAATATACTTTGAGCTGTAAAGCTGCTCTGCTGCAATCATTCAGTAAACACATTATTGCATTTTTTAATAAATGCTTTTATGTTTGAACTTTCTATTCATAAAAGAATCCTGGGGTTGGGGATGGGGTGCGGTGGTGGTGGTGGGGGGGTTTATCATGGTTTCCACAGAAATATTAAGCAGAACAACTGTTTTCAACATTGATAATAAATGTTTGTTGAGCACCAAAACAGCATATTACAATGATTTCTAAAGGATCATGTGACACTGAAGACTGATGTAATGGCTGCTTGAAATACAGCTTTGCAGCTCATGTATAAAATACATTAAGATATATTACATTCAGTTACTGTAAATTGTAATGATATTTCACAATATTACTATTTTTTACTGTATTTATGATCAAATAAATGCAGCCTTGGTGAGCATAAGAGACTTCTTTCAAAAACATTATAAAATCTTACCAACCCCAAATTTTTAAATTGAAGTCTACATAGTTGTGTCTCAAACGATGTTTATGAATTTTATAAGGATTGTGTAATTTCAAATGGAACACTTATTGTTTTTTACTACTTGAAAGCATTTTCTAGTTTTTGCTGAGTTGCTGTTAGCTTTAGCTGGACAGGTATAAAAATGGGAATAGGAAAGCGAGAATGTAGGTTTACTTTTTCCTATGCCAGCTCTTTTCCTCTGTAGTAAACATGCAGTGAGGCCTGGCTGTAACCTGTAGTTCCTGCCTGTATGGGCTAATGAAGCTGTCTGATGCTCTGTGCCTGGATGTGTTTGGTGAGATGGCAAGAAGCCCCTTTAGCTTTGTGTTAACCCTGCTGTCCACATGGCCAGCCCCTGCCTCTGTGCAACTCATCGATCTTAGGGTCAGGTAGACAGACAGAGCAAGCCAAAGAAAGAGGACAGAGTCAGGCACAAGGGAGTTGTGTTTGAAACTGTGTGTGTGTGTGTGTGTGTGCGCGCGCACATGTTCTGTGCTGCTTTGACATGGTCTCCCCAGACATGTGCACTCTTCTTTGCCCTGCAGGACAACCAATTAGAACCACACACTGCTGGATGTGAAGTAAAGCACTAGCAATGCCATCACCGGATTTCTGACACCTTTCATTGTTTTTGTTGTTGTTTTCAATGCAATTAATGTTTTCAAGAGTGTGTACTTGGATTCCGCAATCATCTTTTATGATATCCAAAATTTTTACTTACATTTTTACCATAACTTAATGTCTAACCTGTCTGTAAACAGATAGTCTAAATAGGACTGTGACATTTTATTTTCAGAATTTCATGCACATTTTGATACTAATGAATTGCTTAAGTATGGGGGACTCGATGCATTATTTTAATTATTTATTAATTGCTCAAGTGAATATTTCTCACAATATGTTTTCAAAGGTGTTGGGGGGGAAAAAAGCATTAAACATGAACCGTTATTGGCATGTCCGTTAGTTGTTACATTGGAATTGACAGAAAGCTTATTTTTAATTATTATTTTTAAATGCATTTTTTAAAGAAATTCATTAAACCACAAAAACATTAGAACATTGTTTTTACCAAGAGAAATTGTAATTAATAAACTGTACAAAAATCTAAATGAACCTTCACCCAACCTGACATTTATATATGGGGGACTCGATGCATTATTTTAATTATTTATTAATTGCTCAAGTGAATATTTCTCACAATATGTTTTCAAAGGTGTTGGGGGGAAAAAAGCATTAAACATGAACCGTTATTGGCATGTCCGTTAGTTGTTACATTGGAATTGACAGAAAGCTTATTTTTAATTATTATTTTTAAATGCATTTTTTAAAGAAATTCATTAAACCACAAAAACATTAGAACATTGTTTTGACCAAGAGAAATTGTAATTAATAAACTGTACAAAAATCTAAATGAACCTTCACCCAACCTGACATTTATTTATATAAAAAAACTTGATCTGTATAGGCTATTCTTGCCTGTTTATATCAAATTCAATGTTGTTTATTGTGTTTTATTACAAGAATCTGATTCTGGCTTTTTAATTTGGAGGAAAGGATTACCAACATTTTCCAATCTAAAATAATTTTGAACGGGATCTTTTAAACCAACATAGAACAAATCTGGTGAGTTCAACTGGCAGGAAGAACATGAAATGACACTAAACCCGGCTTAACTTCTACTCTTTCTAGAAGATGTTTCATGCTTGTTTGGTAGTACAAGCAGTACTGCTACTTGAAGGCGGCCAATATGCAGGTCAATGTGGTGTGGTTTAGTTTGCTGATTTGACCTCTTATGACCCTTCTGGGTTTGCTCTTCTCTCCTCTCCATGTCTCCCCTCTTTAGCTCTCTCAGCCTGACCACAAGTGTCTTTCTTCATACCGCTCAGACACAACATCTCACAATTAAGCAATATCAACAACTTGCTAATCAGTGACCTTTATGTTTATACTGGTCTTCAGCTGAAGGAGATAAGCTGCTTTTGTTTATACAGTATAGGCCAGGCTCTGCTTCTAAAGCCAGCACTCGTTCCACTGTTGTAGACAGAAAATGGGGTAAATTTCATTAACAGACAAAAGCATTATTGTGTTTGTTGAAGTTATTATAATGTGTTACTGAAAAAGGTTTCAGTATAATAATAGATAGATAATATAATACAAAAGTTTGGGGTCAGTTTTAATATTTTTGAAAGAAGTCTCTTATGCTCACCAAGGCTGCATGTATTTGGTCAAAAATAAGGTAAAACATTTAATATTGTTAAATATTATTAAAATGTAAAATACATATTTAATATTACATTTAAATAAAACATTTTAAAGCAGCACTATGTAACTTTTTCTGTGTTCAAAATTTGCAAAATGTGTATAATGAGCGAGTACATTATGAATTCATCTTCCAAACCGCGTTTTTGTCTTATTCCGAATCACTACGGTGCACTTATAATAAGTACTTATATTTGGACTATTGTAGCCTGGTCGGGTCGTCACCGCTGCGGAGTAACACATACCTGCGTGAATCGCCATAGACATAAACTTAGAGAAGTAGCTCCGGTTGAAATGTTCTTCCGCGGGATGTGTGCAGTTCTGCTTATCAACCGCTAGAGCGCCAAAAGTTACATAGTGTTGCTTTAAAATATCTTATAGAAAATAGTACATTTATTCCTCTGATGGTAATGCTGTATTCTATAGAAATGGTTCTAATACTGATTTTGTGCTCAAAAAAATATTTCTTATTATTGTCAATGTTGCGTTTGTGTATTTCATTCTTTCAAGAGTTTTTGAATAAGGAGTTCAAAAGAACATCATTTATTAATTTCTTTAAAATAAATCAATCTTACTCCCAAGATTTATCCCAAACTTTTGAACTTTAGTGTATGTTTCTACCAAAAACAGATTATATGAGCACACTGTTTCTTATATTGTGAAAGACTGCGAGGGAGAAAAATAATTTAAAATAGATGTGCAATCTTCAGTTCTAATGCGTTGACTGTTTACCGTTGTGGGTATTTATAGTAGCCCAAATCTATGAGTTGAATGACAGTAGAAAGGCATACAGTTTCTCTAGCTGTACACATCAGGGAACCTTAACAAGCTTTGAGAATTACGCTGAATTATTCACCTGTGTGCCAATTACAATAATATTATTTACTAAGCACTACCTTCTCCTTTTATGTTCTGCCTTAATAACAATGGATATTGAGTCCCTTAAGTGCTCGCTTAGGTTTGCTTAATTATGATGCCTATCATCCATGTATCCACCCACAGCTCATCTACTTTCAGTGCATTCAGTCTCCACCTATGGAGGCCGCACCTCAAGGATAAACACACACAAATACACGCTTTCACATAAACGACTGAACATTTACTCGCTATGAATTCATGGGAGTAAGATCACACAGTATAGAAAATATTTATTTGAAGTTTAACGATAAAATCAATATCGTATTCCATGCCTGTTAAGACTTTAACGTCCATCTGTGAAGAAACTGTCTCTGACCTCCCATGCTGGGCATTAATTTAGCTATTTTAACTGCCTCTCAGTACCATCAGATCATACAAAAGGCATTAGCAAGCATTAGACTGTGTGTGGTTCAGTTGTGAACCTCATAAGTTAACAGTCCTTTTTAATTTGGTCTCCAGTGGGTTGTTAAGAGCAGGGAATGACTATGAGAAACACAGAAACCCTTGGGCTATAATAATTCCCTTCTTTTTCTATTTTTCTCTCTCTGTGTCTCTTCTCATGCACTCACCCTCCATTTACTTCCCTTCTAAGCCCTTGTTCAACCGTGCATCAAATGTAAAATACTCATCTTCTCTCTTTTTTTCCATTCTCTTTTGAATTGAACCACAATGTTTATAGTATTTAAGGTCCCGGAAACAGGTTATACAGATAAAGATTTTACATTAAAAATCCATGAAAATAGGATTTCCATTTCTCCTCAGATTCGTCAGATGAATTTATTCAGATTAGCTTAATATATCTCTATAAGCTGCCTACATCATAATAATCATAGGGTATGTTGCATCTGTATACCTGAGCAGATGAGAGAAAGGAGAAGAAATCAGGCATGTCCGTTAGTTGTTACATTCGAATTGACAGAAAGCTTATTTTTAATTATTATTTTTAAATGCATTTTTTAAAGAAATTCATTAAACCACAAAAACATTAGAACATTGTTTTTACCAAGAGAAATTGTAATTAATAAACTGTACAAAAATCTAAATGAACCTTCACCCAACCTGACATTTATTTATATAAAAAAACTTGATCTGTATAGGCTATTCTTGCCTGTTTATATCAAATTCAATGTTGTTTATTGTGTTTTATTACAAGAATCTGATTCTGGCTTTTTAATTTGGAGGAAAGGATTACCAACATTTTCCAATCTAAAATAATTTTGAACTGGATCTTTTAAACCAACATAGAACAAATCTGGTGAGTTCAACTGGCAGGAAGAACATGAAATGACACTAAACCCGGCTTAACTTCTACTCTCTCTAGAAGATGTTTCATGCTTGTTTGGTAGTACAAGCAGTACTGCTACTTGAAGGCGGCCAATATGCAGGTCAATGTGGTGTGGTTTAGTTTGCTGATTTGACCTCTTATGACCCTTCTGGGTTTGCTCTTCTCTCCTCTCCATGTCTCCCCTCTTTAGCTCTCTCAGCCTGACCACAAGTGTCTTTCCTCATACCGCTCAGACACAACATCTCACAATTAAGCAATATCAACAACTTGCTAATCAGTGACCTTTATGTTTATACTGGTCTTCAGCTGAAGGAGATAAGCTGCTTTTGTTTATACAGTATAGGCCAGGCTCTGCTTCTAAAGCCAGCACTCGTTCCACTGTTGTAGACAGAAAATGGGGTAAATTTCATTAACAGACAAAAGCATTATTGTGTTTGTTGAAGTTATTATAATGTGTTACTGAAAAAGGTTTCAGTATAATAATAGATAGATAATATAATACAAAAGTTTGGGGTCAGTTTTAATATTTTTGAAAGAAGTCTCTTATGCTCACCAAGGCTGCATGTATTTGGTCAAAAATAAGGTAAAACATTTAATATTGTTAAATATTATTAAAATGTAAAATACATATTTAATATTACATTTAAATAAAACATTTTAAAGCAGCACTATGTAACTTTTTCTGTGTTCAAAATTTGCAAAATGTGTATAATGAGCGAGTACATTATGAATTCATCTTCCAAACCGCGTTTTTGTCTTATTCCGAATCACTACGGTGCACTTATAATAAGTACTTATATTTGGACTATTGTAGCCTGGTCGGGTCGTCACCGCTGCGGAGTAACACATACCTGCGTGAATCGCCATAGACATAAACTTAGAGAAGTAGCTCCGGTTGAAATGTTCTTCCGCGGGATGTGTGCAGTTCTGCTTATCAACCGCTAGAGCGCCAAAAGTTACATAGTGTTGCTTTAAAATATCTTATAGAAAATAGTACATTTATTCCTCTGATGGTAATGCTGTATTCTATAGAAATGGTTCTAATACTGATTTTGTGCTCAAAAAAATATTTCTTATTATTGTCAATGTTGCGTTTGTGTATTTCATTCTTTCAAGAGTTTTTGAATAAGGAGTTCAAAAGAACATCATTTATTAATTTCTTTAAAATAAATCAATCTTACTCCCAAGATTTATCCCAAACTTTTGAACTTTAGTGTATGTTTCTACCAAAAACAGATTATATGAGCACACTGTTTCTTATATTGTGAAAGACTGCGAGGGAGAAAAATAATTTAAAATAGATGTGCAATCTTCAGTTCTAATGCGTTGACTGTTTACCGTTGTGGGTATTTATAGTAGCCCAAATCTATGAGTTGAATGACAGTAGAAAGGCATACAGTTTCTCTAGCTGTACACATCAGGGAACCTTAACAAGCTTTGAGAATTACGCTGAATTATTCACCTGTGTGCCAATTACAATAATATTATTTACTAAGCACTACCTTCTCCTTTTATGTTCTGCCTTAATAACAATGGATATTGAGTCCCTTAAGTGCTCGCTTAGGTTTGCTTAATTATGATGCCTATCATCCATGTATCCACCCACAGCTCATCTACTTTCAGTGCATTCAGTCTCCACCTATGGAGGCCGCACCTCAAGGATAAACACACACAAATACACGCTTTCACATAAACGACTGAACATTTACTCGCTATGAATTCATGGGAGTAAGATCACACAGTATAGAAAATATTTATTTGAAGTTTAACGATAAAATCAATATCGTATTCCATGCCTGTTAAGACTTTAACGTCCATCTGTGAAGAAACTGTCTCTGACCTCCCATGCTGGGCATTAATTTAGCTATTTTAACTGCCTCTCAGTACCATCAGATCATACAAAAGGCATTAGCAAGCATTAGACTGTGTGTGGTTCAGTTGTGAACCTCATAAGTTAACAGTCCTTTTTAATTTGGTCTCCAGTGGGTTGTTAAGAGCAGGGAATGACTATGAGAAACACAGAAACCCTTGGGCTATAATAATTCCCTTCTTTTTCTATTTTTCTCTCTCTGTGTCTCTTCTCATGCACTCACCCTCCATTTACTTCCCTTCTAAGCCCTTGTTCAACCGTGCATCAAATGTAAAATACTCATCTTCTCTCTTTTTTTCCATTCTCTTTTGAATTGAACCACAATGTTTATAGTATTTAAGGTCCCGGAAACAGGTTATACAGATAAAGATTTTACATTAAAAATCCATGAAAATAGGATTTCCATTTCTCCTCAGATTCGTCAGATGAATTTATTCAGATTAGCTTAATATATCTCTATAAGCTGCCTACATCATAATAATCATAGGGTATGTTGCATCTGTATACCTGAGCAGATGAGAGAAAGGAGAAGAAATCAGTTTTGTATTCATGACAGTTTCTCTGCTCCGAAAAATCAATCTCAATCAAAGCAGCTACAGAGTTTATCATAAATTATCATGAAAAGGGTTTCCACTGAGTAGATGCTTAATTACAATCTAATTTGAATAATTTTGCATATTAATGAGCCCCGAATGAAAATCGTTTTTGGAGTTCTTACTTGAGCCCGGGAACCCACGGTGATAATCGTAGACCTTTAAAATGTATGTGATCTTATTACCGCACCAAATCCAGCCATTTCTCTCAGCACACAGTGGCGTTATAACGTGATTAATGGACTTGTGTCTTTGACATTAATAAACTATAACCGAATTAGAAAGACTTCATTAGTTTCAGCTTGGACCACATGTTTAGCTGCAACATGAATTAAACTGCTGTGATACCAGCACCTCATAGCATTTGATGAATGAAAGTTTTCTCTGCTATTAGGACTTTCAGACGGGTGGAAATTAATTATCAGTGTTTTGACCAGAATGCTGTTGAAATCTGGGATAGTTCACCAAAAATTATGTTATTAGGCCTATTTACACACCCTCATGTTGTTAAACCTGCATATCTTTCTTCTTTGAAAAGCAAAAGAAGATATTTTGAAAAATGTTGGAAATCAAACAACACACACTTCCATCTCTGTCTTATATGTTCCACAGAAGAAGAAAAAAAGTCATGCAGGTTCGGAACGACAGGAGGGGGAATAGGCTAAATTACAGAATTTATTTTAGGTTGAACTATCCCTTAAACATAAACACGTTTTATGGCTTATATACGTTTGTGTACTCTCAAATCTAACCTGTTCTAATATGATATGCACTTTTAATGCATGCTAAATTGCTGTATGTGCATTATGAGGATATACTGATTATGCTGTATATACATCCACACACTCTCAACCTCTCAAACTCTGGAGTAAAGCGTCACATTTTCAGGGCAGTGAAATGCAGGTTTGTGTGGATCGTGGAGAGCAGGCTTGAAAAGTGATCCAATAGCAGAGACTAGCGGCGAGATGGGAGATTTGTGAACGTTGTGCCTTTTCTTCAGACTCTCTGCTGTTCTTCTTTTATAGCCTTGACCTTTCCCACTGTTTGCTCTATGATCTAAGATACATTTATAACACATTAGGCTGTAAGGGAGGAGGTCATTAGGGAGAGGTCTCCTACAATATACACAGAAAGTAAACTTTCTATACTAATGAAAAACCGAGGGGTCGTAATCCCTGTATAAAAATTCTGTAATGGATTGTATTGACTTGCCGTTCTATGAAGAGTTATAATTAGCATTTTAATATATTGGGTTAAACCTCTGTGTATTCACTTTCTCTGTGTGTTAATTAACTATAGTGATATTTCAGTTTAATGCATAAAAAAGATATGCATAGGCTATAGCTGGTGTATCCTACAAGTCATTTGTAAGTAATTTTTCACTTTAAACAAAGTTATGTTTGTTTTTATGAACATTTATTTCATTGCTGGAGTTCTGTCTCCTCTCTCTTTCTCTCGATGTCGTTCAATCTCTCTCAAGCAAACACAGGAGATAAAGTAAGGCTTTAATTAGAGATGTGTCATTAAAATATCCTCTCTTTCCAGAGATGGTGGGGGTTTGCTTCTGGATGGTTGGGTGGGTATTAACAAGTTCATGGATCTTATTACTTTCTCCCTCCGTTGCATGCTGTCAGCTCCTAGGGATATGATATCCGATGGCTGGGCTCACATTTACAAGAAGTTCATTATGGCACGACTGCCGCTCTTTCTGCTTGGGCCCAGCTGGTTGGAGCATGCTGTCAGCTCCTAGGGATATGATATCCGGCACGACTGCCGCTCTTTCTGCTTGGGCCCAGCTGGTTGGAGGGGTCTGTGTTTTAATTAGTGCTGAGGGTGTGCATATTAATTACAACATGAGTGATATTTACTGTACCTAAGGAACACAGGACCGGCTAAAGACACTGGCAGCCTCAGCTAATAAAGCCAGCCATGCTAATGAGCAAAAGGAACCATAAAAATAGACGGCGGCAAAATAATTCATAAAGTTTATTGATCTTGGAGTAAAGACGTTAAGCTCCGATTAAGGGCAACAAAAGGAAAGGCATCGCACTTTATCAAATAAATAAGCCGAGTGGAGAAATGTGAGCACGGAGACAGATTGTCATTAAGTAGGTCACGTGACGCTTTCCTCCAGAGAACGGGCACATTCGTTCATGCGGTGAAAGAATAAAATAAAGGAGGGGGAAAGGCAGGAGTTTTCTCATAAATGTGATGAACGTAAAACTGGTGGTGTTTTGATTGACAATGACATTGTGATTCATCTAAACGCACGGGGGATTGTTATAACCTTGCCCAAGTTGTTTCAGGTCTTACGCCTGTTTGAAAAGTTTCCACATTTGTCTATATCTGGTGGTTAGTTGAAAATTTAGAATTCTGGAGAAGCAGGTGCAGTTTTCTTAAAGGAATAGTGCACCCAAAATTTAAACACTCTCATGTGATTTTATACAAGTATGCTGGTATTTATTTATTTTACATTTCCATATATTTTGTTATGTTTCTTGAGCATAATTTCTGAAGGATAGTGTGACACTAAAGACTGGAGTAATGGCTGCTGAAAATTCAGCTTTGCCATCACAAGGTTTTTTTTTAAGTATATTAAAATAGAAAACCGTTATTTTAATTTGAACCTTTTTTTTTTTTACATCTTTGAACGGCAGTGTATTTTAGGTAAAGTGTGGTTTTACCACATTAGTATTCATATATGTTTGCATAGTTACTGAAACATTGACATTGACAGCATCTCAAACATAAATAATATGAACAACTTTAGAGATGTACAAATGTTTATAAACTATCATTAAAGCAATTCACGGAATTTGGATGTGAAGCAAAAGTGATGTGTACTTTTTAATTTTTGTTGTTGCTGTTTGGCCCGTGTGTAAGAGAAAGTTTGAGTTTGACAGCCTGTGGTCACTAAAAGCATTACAAATAAATGAAAAATATGAATGAAAAATTATAAATGTATTATATCAATAATGTTATATTTATTTCTCTATTTACGTTCTGTGATGTTGATAGATCCTGGTTGTTTAATGATGTAAAACTCTCCATTTGATTGTGGATCTAGGCTGATGATTAGTTTGCTAGTCGTAATGGGCCTGTTATCCTATCTGAGTTCTGTCCATCTCCAGTTGGTTTCCTGTCTGTCCATTGCTGTGTAATTATGGTCAGTCCGCAGTGGATCATGCCCTCACAGTGTGCGCCAAGCCTGTGCCAAGATGGCTCCATATGTCCTTCACACAACAAGGCCTGTAATGTGGGAGATCTGGCTCTTATCCAAGACCATCAAGGTGTCTAGACAGGTATATGTTGAGTAGTCATGAAATCTGCCAACATGTGTTAATGAATGTAAGGCTAAGCTGACAGCAGTTGTGTGTATCTGAGTCCCATATGATAACCCTTGACTGGCTATCGGTGTTTCCACGTCCCCCGCTTTTCACCCGGCGATCAAATCTCTGATTATTTGGGAGTGACTTCTGGACGGTTACGGTTCTATTTACGAAGCGAAATCCACCGTTCACCCAGATCACAAATTCGTTTGCGTGCACAGGAAACCTAAGGGCTGATTTTATAGGTTGATAAAAGGCATCTGAAACAGATGCCATGTTAAATGGCTGCTATGTGAGAGTGCACACTTATGCAGCGGGTGAAAGTGGGATTGCGTTGGCAGCTCTCCAAATGAAGGTTGTGCATAGCACACACCGGGGAGAGAGGGAGAGACTGTGGAAAAAAAAAAGTGAGTGAGAGAGTTAGGCGCTTCATCTTAAGTCATGTCTGGTATCAAGGCAACACACTTAAAACAGCAATTTGTTTCCCTTGCATCCAATAAACAGCTCATTCCTTTTCCAATCAATCACCTGAAGCAGAAAGATTAAAAGTGGGGGAGAGGAACTCCGGGCTGCAGGTCGCTCTGGAGAGGCAGCGGTGCAAGGCAATCTGAACCATCTTCCTCCTGCAGAACAATAACAGCAGATCTGGAACAGACTCATCAAGAGTTTTTCCACTCTATAACTATACAGCGTAATCCACTCGCCATATGGGATATTGCTAGGTCAGTGCTTTGATGTGAAGTTTATGTATGAGTATTTGTGGGAATTCTGATTGTTTTTTGACTTCTGCGGATTACATTCTTTTTCTGTAATACTGAGATGGATTGAAACTTTTAAAAACATTTAAATAACCTATGAGTCATATGCTGTCATGAGATGTTCCTCACAATGTAGAGCTGTTTTCCTCTTGTTAATAAACATGCTATTTAAGAGTCAAGTGCATCCATAACTATTCTGTCTTCATTTACTCCTATTGTTTCATTTTCTTTCCTTCATGGAATGCAAATTGGAGAAGTTTTGCAGATTGTTCATGCTGCTCTTTTCTTTTTCCACTTTAAATTGGAGAGACGCAAAATATTATGAGAAGCTCAGTATAAAAACAATAGAAGTCAATGGAAAGTCCTATGATAGAAAACCTCTGTTTTGTGTGTGTGTGTATGTGTGTGTGTGTGTGAATATGTCATGCAGAATGAGAGAGAGTGAAAACTAATGGTATCTCCTCCTTTCTCACCCTTTAACACACATCATCTCTCTCTTCCTCTCCTTCTATCATTCCATCTCTCTCTCGTTTTCCTCCTGGTCTCGGTCTCATCCTCTCTCTTGCCATGCATTTCAGAGATAGGGCTATTTCCAGCCCTGGTGTTGACAGGGCAATTAGTCTGAGCACCAGATCGCTAAACTCCCGGCAACACTATCATTCCGCAGCCCATCAGTTCATCAGCTGATTTGCTATTAAAAAGAAAGCCGGTGCTAAAAAACTGGGCAATGAGGTCCTGAACTCGGCTGTTTGGAAATGCGGACGTGTCACTCTGACAGGTTTGTTTTCGCAGCGGGTAACTGGCTGCAAAACGGGAGACAGCTCTGTCCAGCGTGGTCTAGGCCTGGTGTGGCCTGTCAGCCCCAGAGTCTGCGCTTCTCCTTTGGCACGGAGGCACGAGGGCTGTTGTCCTTGTCAGAACACCTGCCGACTACTCCGCAGCCTCGCTCCAGTCCTTCCCCGATCTCATCAATCCAACCCCATCAGAGCTCAGTGGGCTCGACAAACCCACTGCCCAGGAGACTTCAGAGCACGACAGAAAGCGTGCGCATTAGTACGATCTGTAAAAGTATGTCAGAGCGCTCTTCGGTGTATTGTTTGTTGTTTGTTTGTTCTTCTTTCAAATGAAGCGTTCGAATTCAAGCTGGGGAGGGGTTTCAACGTGGGGATGGTCCCTCCCGCCCTCACTCGTTTTTCTTTTTCTGCCTCATCCATCTCTCTTTCAATCAAAACTCCAGACTTTCCCCCTCATCATCCCCTTTGTTTCTTTCTATCTTTTGTCTAATTTTGCCTCTCCCTTGACATATTTCTTCCTTTTCCCTCTCATCCAGCTTCACTTTCATTCATCTACCTCTCTCCCTCTTCTTTTTTCTCTCTCTTCATCCCTTTCTCCCTCTCCTCCTCCTCTCTCTTTCCCTCAGCGGTCCGACCGTTCATTATCCTAATTAAATCCAGCAGCTGAACATCCTCTTATCTGTAGGGGAGGAGAGAGAGGCCATGATGCAATAGGGCTGATTTGCATATCCAAAGTTAATTAGTGTGGAGGAGCAGGTGTACAGTAATAATAATCATCACACATGACAGTCACCTGTGCCCGCTTTGCTCTGCCCTTCTGAGATATGCCCCCTCCCTCCACTGTCCCATATCCCCCCCATCATATCACCCCTCCGTTGATGGAATTCACTCTCTTCCTCTCTTAATCTCTCACCATCTCTCTCCGTCTCTGTTTTTCTTTTTTTTCTGAAACCCCCGCACACATGCACACTTTATTTTCAAACGCTTCTCTTTTCAGATTTATTCCACACACACCCCCGATTTTTTTTCTTACGTTGTTGCTTCTGTTTTGTGTATGTTGGCTTTTCATTTTTGTCTTTTTCCCTTCCCATCAGCTCGTGGCATCTGGTTTGTCTTTGGTGACTCTGTTTCTCTCAACTCCATTTTCTCTTCAGGAGCTCTTTAGCTGCCCTTAGCTAAGAATGATTGGTTAGAAACGGTGTTTTTACGCAGACTTTTGATGAAAATGTCTTTTACATTTAGTCTATGTTTCATTGTGGCATACTCATTCTTTTTAGTCCATTTCACTTAATAATCGACAAATGCCCATTTACTGAGCATCAGATGTACACTACGCTCAAAAGTTTGGGATCTGGAAGAGTATTTATTCATTTTGTTTTTCAAAACTACAAAACAGTAATATTAAGAAATATTCTTAGATTTTTTTTTTATATTTAATATTTTATTTCATATTATTCTAGTATGCTGATTTGGTAAAAAAAACCATATATTAACAGTGTTAAATAACAGTTGTGCTGTCTTTAAAATAAAACTGACACTTTGAATAGAAATGTCAAAATAAACATTTATTTGTAATAGAAATCTTTTACAGTAACATTATGAATGTCTTTACTTTCACTTTTGATCAACTGAATGCATCCTTGCTGATAGACGTATACATTTCTTAAAATAATGCAGACAAAGCAGGAAAAAATGTGTTATCTGATTGGCTGACTTCTGAAAGTAAGGGCATTACTTTTTTTGTTGGTTTTTTGTAATGTCTGTGAAATTACTTATCTTTTGTATGCATATTAATTAGTTATATCATACACGCATGAAATATATTAGAATTTTAAAATACATGACATGAATACTAAAATAATAGCATAATATCTGTACTATTTTATAAGTTACAGTTACATAAATTGTGGATTATTTCCATTTTAGATACTGTCATGACTTTTTTCATGTTTTTTTTAGATATTTTCTGATGTTGCCATAACACTACACATAATGCAATAATATTCACAATATTTCTGACTAGCATGTAATATTGTTGAAGTCCCCCTGTGCATTTGCTTATGTTGTGGGATATATGTAAATAACTGTCTACATACTGTACATGCATTTCATTGAGTGTAATAACATGCTAACAAAGATGTTCAGTGAAGCTCATGCAGGTCCAACTGCGCTATTGGATCATTTAGATCAATTCTTGCAGTGTTCATTTTTTTTTCTGGAAATATTTTGTCAACAGTGTGTTTTAAATTCACCATGATGAGTCTTTTTAGTCTTGTGTTTCTTTTCTTAGATGAGATCAAATATTCCTTTGTCATTGAACATTCTCGTCACTAATTTTGTTAACGAGATCATAGAGCAGAATAAAACTGGGCTTTTGCCATTTTACATCCCTTCTACTCGGCACACTTGTCTCAGAGCTGTCAGTCTGCGTGATGAGGCTCTTTGAGGTCCGGCCTGTTTCTTTTCATCGTTGTGTTGAAATGCCACTAATTGCTGTTGCTAATTCTGTATGGACATTTCACAGTGTTTCTGCTTCTCAGCCCAATGCGTGGTTCACACCTCCGGGTGTCCAGGATAGTAGTGATGTGCCACAGAGTGGCAAGTGTGTGTGTGTGTGTGTGTGTGTGTGTCAGTCTTTGAGGTGTGCTTCACTGGGCATATTTAACACTGTCACCATCAGCACCATTTCAGAGCCACAGACTGATGTGGTTACCTAGATACTGCTCCCTTGGGATGCAAATTAAATTCTGTGAAGATATGTTTTGTTGTGGTTGTTTTCCACAACAGAAATATCCTTTCAATCATCATCAGTATTCATATTCATCCACCATGAACATTTTACATGTATTAACAACACCTACATATTACAATTTGAAAGTGAGAATTTGGATTCTTTATGTCCGGCCTTGTTTTTTTGTACATATGTTCATCACAGTTTTTTTGTTTTGTTTTCCGGTACAAATCCTTCCACCATCCTTAAAATAAAATCAGTTTAATTGAGAACCAAGATTTTTTTTATAGGGCAAATATTGAACTGTTTTATTAATATATTATTATTTAGAATTTAAATTATTTAAGTTTATTCTTTTATTTCCGTTTCAAATATATTTCGAGAAAATGAGGTTAATTGCTTAAAAATCAGTTTGCCTGTAAAGTAAGGAAAATAACTTCAAACTTATTGTTGTTTGAAAATAAGTCTTCTAACAATGCAGTGTTTAGATATTTTACTTAAAAGTGTCAAAATTCTGAGATAGAAAAATATGAAGGCTATATTTTTTATGTATTCTATATTATTTTAATTTTTTTTTCTCATTTATATAAAAATAAAACTGAATTGTAATAAAGAATGTTGTAATTTCAAGATAAGATTTAAAGGTTTTTCTTGAAATTTAAAGATTTGTTTCTTTACTTTACAAAGTTGATGAATTTGTTGCAAATTCATTGGCATGAAATGAATATTCACTCTATTTTCTAAATGCATGTTATTGATTTTATTGGAATTGATTGATTGAGTGATTTACATATTTATTTTTATTATTTGTCTTTATTCATTTTTATAGCAGTTTCCAGTTATCGAATAACACACACTTACAGACACAGAAGATGAATGCGTTCCTCACTCTACTGTCTGTTACGGTTGCCTCTCAGTCACACAGGTGGAATAATTTGTCTGTGAGGAATCACACAAGCCACCAAAATAAACAAGGCCTGTCTCCTGTAATACATTATTTATCATTACAGTCAGTCTTGCTGCTCACATTCCCTCTCATGTGCCTTTATGGATTATTTATGCTGTGTCAGTCACTTGCGTTATTTGCATCTTTTATATATTTAGAGACCTGAGCATCTCTTTTATGTGGGCTGAGGGGTGGAGAGGTTGGCAGGAAGGCCACAGATTGGGAAAAGTGGACCTGAGATGGACACGTGGGTGACAGGGTGACGTGGGGTTGGGGTTTGGTGTCTTGTGGAGTGGATGGCTTGGATTATTATGAGATTGGAGCACAAGGGCAGACGATGATGCCTTTGTGTCTGTTCTTTGTCACTGTATGTGTATGTTTGACAAGCTAGTGGTTCTTTGTGGTTACACCAACATTGTTGTTAAATAATGAAACAAATTTGCAAAAGCACATATTTTCAAAAAATAAATAATGCATCCAAGGGTCACTGAGGAGCTGCAAGAGGGTTTTATGGAGAGTGTGAAAAATCTGAAAAAAATTTGCGGTTATAAAGGTGTTATAAAAAGTACAGTTGAATTGCAATGGAAATGTCTTCATTTCAAAAACAAGTAAACTTTTATGTAAATGTGTAGCTAGCTAGCTAACTAAGATATATAGAGAGATAGATAGATCTCTCTTTGGTGACATTGGATTTCTCCAATCATAATATAATAATAATAAAATAATCATTTATTGCTGCCCTTTTTCTTACATTCGACTGCAAATTCGGATTCCAATCTTCCGAATCCCGAACAGAGTTCCCATCCCACATTTAAAAAAAATCTTTTTCAATAACCCATTTTACTTTATTGATCATCACAATATGGAGTAAAATATTTGACTTTAAATGGAGTGAATTTAATGATTGTCCGAGAAGGTTGTAGAATGCTAACTGATTTTAGCATGCTAAAGCTTAAAGTCATTTATATATAAACGACTTTAAGCTTTAGCATGCTAAAATCAGTTAGCATACTGCAATATTTTAAATCTGACTTTAGTTTGATGGCTAGATGACCATCCTGCCCGACCCTACTGCATGCATTAGTACACTGGTATGCATTCATGATGAGTTTTATCTAAACTTACGTCTGCTGAAGATTTCATTATGATTTATTATTGTTAGGTAATTGGCAAGGCGTTTTATATCATGTAGCATGGCATCCGCATTTGTCATCATGCATGTTTTGTGTTGTACTTCCTAACTGGCGACATATTCAGCAAATTAATCAAACATCCACACACTAGAAGGCTTTGTGTTCTTTGTCTCCTCCTCTCGTAGTTGGCTTCTTTTTTCCCCTTTACATCAAGCACCTTTTGAATGATAATATAGGTGGGGCTGTTGTCTTTCATGCTGTCGTCTGCTGTCCCGCAGCTGATGGAGATGGATGGAAAGACACTTGTTCTCTGTGTCCTTGGGTTTATTAACAATTCTCCCCCGTGTGCTTTCGTCTTCATCCGCACCTCCTGCCAGCATGGCCTGGACTCTTTTGGAGGAGGTGGAGAGGATATCGTTGTCCGTTCTGGGGCTTTGAGTGAAAGTGTGGAGGGCTTTGATATCATTAGCTCTCTGTTGACTCTGTGAGCTGGTGAGCGGCCAGTAGCCCAGCCAACGATGGAATTAAAGCTATTTACACAGCTGTTAAAGTAATGCTACCTCATACAGAGCCTCTCTATGGCTCGGGTCTGAATCTGGACGCCTCTAATTCCACTCTTTCCCACAGAGGATGCCCCCGCGAGAGAGTGCCAAGAACCGTTTCCCTTAATAACCATACATCCCCAGATCTCTCTATTTGGTTCAGTCTAGAGGGAACGTACCGCCCTCGCCTCCTCAAACGAACACAATTCAAGGCTTCACGCTAGTCCCTTGGTCTCCAACATTTATCACACCTAAATGCTCTTTGTGTGAGAATGTAGGTCTGCTTTGAATAGGGACGCCAAGACTCTTTTTTTAAATTTTAAGCATCTTATATTACATATATGTATGTTCTCCATTCATTTGTTTTGTATGAAAGTGTAAGCACAGTGAAGGTCAATGGTACGAGTGTCCATAATAATGAAAAATATTTTTTTAAAGAGTTGAAAAAAGCAGGAACACAGACACATTTCTAAGAACTTGGCACTTGTGGTTTCATATGATTTTTCTTTTTTATAACATTTTAATTTAGTGAGACTTAAAATTGTCATGTGGTGTAACCATGAAGTAAAAAGTAATAACAAAGATTACAGCTTGAGTACATGTAAATGTACACATCTTAATCATTATTAAAAAATGCATTGAATCATTAATGTATAAATATTCTAAGTTCAAATTGTGTACTTTTAGAAGACTTAGTGAGTTTTACACACAGTCATGAGGGTCTGCAGACTATTTGTTTATTTAATGACATTGATTTGGCAGACAAATGATTTTTTTCTGAGAAAATTTTTTTTTTTTCATGATATTAGAAGTTTTATACCCTGACATTTTTCACTATATATTTCTCCCTTAAAGGAAAAAAAAAAGATGATAAAATCCAAATTAATTAATTCAGAAGGTAAAACGTGCACATCAGGCATTGTATTCGGTCCATTGTATGAATGGATTGGATTTTAAATGTATTTTGGAATAAATAAACAAACAGATTGGGCAAAAACTAAGAACGATGTCATTGACCCATGAATAACAGGTTTTTACAAAGGAGGCTAAAGTTCCGAATTGTCATTATAGCCGAGCTTGTCGGACATGTCTGTGAGGGATCGTTCTCCACCACGTTGTGCCCAAGTACCTCATCCAGTCAGACTGGCACTGTCACACTGTGTAGATAAGTAGCTCTCTCTGCGTAATGGGAATCAGGAGATGACAGGAAGAGGGATTGACATGAGCAAACAACAGCAAAAAGAAATGACAACAACAGACCGTGTCTAATTCCTTCTGTTACTTCCTTTTATAGCGGAATAAACAGGGCCATCTCGTAAATTCCTCCTGAAAAGTATTATTGCTGACAGGTCTGACCTCGGCAAGCCTGCAATGTTTACCCATAACTCACAATTAACAGAGACATTAGAGAGTTCTCCTGAGGATTGCCAGCTTTATTTCTCTCTAACTGGGCAGCACTAAATCTGGAAGAGATCCCAGTTCTGCCATTTACCATCGAAGGGGCGGATTCCACACCGGAGAGAAGGGGCTCCACAGACTGAACACACTTCTGAGCTTTGGGGCTGTTATGGATATGGCGGCGGTAATTATTCAGGCCTTGTTATTGCTCAGAACACCACACCTGCGTCCAGCTCACTGCCTGTTATTAGAATATCAAAAAGGCCACGGAAGAAAAATGTCTCGCACAATTGGAGCTAAATGTGGACTGGGATGTTGCGTGTTGCATAAGGGTTTTTTTCCCCCGATCAAAGTTTTTCAAACAACTCTGAATAAATCACAGTGCAGTTAGTGCTTTGTTTTAACGCAGGCATTGAAATGGGCAAAGCCTCTTCGTTTTACTTCGGAGATAAATGCGCACCTGTTCGTAGACGTGTCAAGTCCAATCAAATGCCAGCGGGATAGATCCTGCGACATTTTTTACTATGGCTTTGTGGCTAATATCCAATTTATTGCTGTCGGCTTATGTCAGAACTGGAGACATTCAAGTATTTTATTTATTTCATCATTGCATCTCATGATTTTATTAGATCAGTAACAATTGTGGTGTTTTAGAAGCAAACAGGACACGGGCAACCCGAAGACTGAACTGAATTAATGAAGGCTCCATCAACCGATAATCTGTTTTACCACTAGCTCGCCGTTGAATATCAATGAGACAGCGCCGTTTGCTGCTCTTAATGGACTAATCTTTTATGTCTGAGTGTAGTTTATCCCAAATCATCCATGAGAAACGTTGTCAGCGCGAGGGTCTGCTTGTCAAAACACTACGCTGCCGTGGCCTCAGGAAAGGAAAGTTTCCATGTAATTAAACGCAGCATATGACAGAGGCAAGGTCTCATTGCTCACTGCACATCAGACGTAGAAGTGATAGCTGAACATTTGAATGTTACCAAGCATCTTCTGCCTATTTTGGTTTCATTTCCAGAGCGGAAACAAAAGAAGCCAACGCGTGAAGACATGCTAAAAAGCAGCAGATATTTCTCATCGTATTCCACACACACACACACGCGTTCATATGCGTGCCCATCTGCGCTCAAATTGAACACTAATGGAATGTTGTCATGTACTATTGCTGTTATTGTCATTGGGAGATAACTGAAAAATGTTCGTAGTACCTTAATGGACAATTACAGGCCCGGTCCAATGGAGATGGTGCTGGGGTCCCACCAGAGAGAAGATAAAGGGCCTAGATGAGCTTGGAGGCCTCCATCAGGAGTGGGTCATTGCGTATAACTTGTGAGTCAAAATTTGGATCATTTCCCAGCTTCTCCCTGCTCGACTGCTACAGATGAGGTTCTTTTTTTCTGTTCGCATTGATGAGAAGCCCTGTGGCGTGCCTCTGTTGATTGGAAACCACACGTTAATTTAACAAAGCTCATATATCAAGATCACAGGAGGCCTTTTCTTTATCTCTTTATGCCACTTTTTCTCCCTTCAATTCTCAGTTTTCTGCTGCTCAATTTATGACTTGGGTTGAATTAGGATTTATAGCATATACGTTAGGGGTTACTTTTGCCATTCTGTTTTGCCCAAAGAGATCATACATGCGTATTTGGACACTTAAGGCGCTCTTAAATATTAATGCCATTGTATTGCAGTGTGCTCTGTTTCTCTCTCGTCTCTCTATTGCCAAAAGAAAAGACATTTACATGGTTCTTATTTATTCTTATTATTTATTTTAGTTATTCTATTTTAAAATAACCTTCTATTCATCAAAAAATAAATGCTTCTTGAGCACTAAATCTGCATATTAGAATGATTTCTGATTATATAACTGAATTAATCTTTGCTAAGGTATGAATTACATTTTAAAGTAACATGCCAATATAGAAGCAGCTATTTTAATTTGTAACAATGTGTTATGAGACGAGAGACATGCGGATCCATATGCAAGCTTTTATTAAGAGACGTGGTTTTAACAGGCATGGGTCAGACAATGGCAAACAGGTATATCGAAGGCAAGGCAAGAGATAAATCCAGGTAGAAGGCAAAGGTCCAGGCAGGGGCAAACAGAGTCAGAAACAGCATGCAAAGGGTTAATCCAATATACGTGGCATGAATCAGAGACCAGGAAAACAGACAAGGCAAGACTAAGACTAGACTAAGAAAACTATGAAAACTTAAACAGGCTCGGTAAGGTAGCTATCCGCTAAACAGGGATAAATGCAAAACCACACACGAGACTAAAACAGAAAACACGGAATGGCTCGGTAAGGCAGCTAACACTTGGGGAGTGAAAAAAGCAGAACAGTACTTGGCGACTAGAGCAGGATCAGGGTAGGTGTTATATAGTGTGTGTAATAGCATTCAGGTGAGCGTGTAATTGGTTTCAGGTGTGAGTGTAATCAGTGCAATGGAACATGGGAAATGTAGTCCAGGGTGATGTGTAACAGTCTGTGTGGTGCGAGAATCAATATCATGGAAGGGCAACCTCTGGTGGCAAGTGGATGGAAATTCATGGATCGGATTCGTGACACAATGTTACATGATATTACAGTTTTACTGTATTTTGATGTAATAAATGCAACCTATCATAACAGAGATCCTAAAGCTCCTACTGATGCCTTACTTTTGAAGTCTAAGATGGATGGATGGATGGAAAGATGCACTACCTTTCAAAAGATAGTATATATTTTATATAATATTTACATAGTATAAATACAATATTTATGATATTATAAATAATCTAAATATAGATCTAGATTCATACACCTTTTATGCAGCCACTGCATGCTTTTTTCAACATGCAGGCCTTATGTAGTTTGAATGTTTGCAGTAGTGCTTGTGTATGTGTGCAAGGGAACAGCTGCCCTTGTCACCTCTCCATCCGTAACAGAGCTGTCACCCGCTTTTAAATAGATCTGAGTGAATTAACACGGCGCTCCAGGTCGGGTCCGCTGGGGCAGCGGTGACAGTAGCGGTGCCCTCCACTAACGCTGGTGGAGGAGGCTTTGGCACGCTGACATGGCTGGCAGGGCCTACCCAAAGTGACTCTACAGGGGCTGGACGCCAGCCAGTCAACTGAAGCCTGGCCAACAGCCCCAGCCCGGACGAAAGCGAAGCGCGGAGAGGCCACTAGAGAACGCGAGAGCCAGCTTTTTCATTTAGCCGTCCAACTGTTTTCCTCTCTCCTCTCAATTGACAGAATAAATGCACCTGCCATTGTGTGATATTAGGCAGATTAGTTTTGGCTGTGATTGAGGAGTTGGTGTCAGAGTGGGGCATCTCTAAGGGGACCCACCCAGGAAGTCGGGCTGCTGGGAGCTCTCGTTTGTACTAAATAACATCTTTCTGGCCAGCCACTGGTGCATTAATATTTTGGGGGAAATATAGCCTACTGGTAAAGTTGATTTGGAAAGAATAATGGAGCAGGTATTTGGAGTGAGAGGACGTTTGTATATTATTTCAAACAGCAGTTCTTTTGTCACAGAAATTCTACATTTATTTAATAGCTAAACAATATTTTCTGTAATTCCTCCATAGTCTTGAAAAACTAAATGAGCATTCCATGGTGCTCTGGAATACTTGATTATGATTGGTTAATCATGGGATACAGAGGCCTGATGTTCACCATCATCCATGGCAACGCTCATCCAAGTAACTGAAATTAGCACTTCTTTCATGTCTCTCACATCGCAGACTGGCTTTCTCTGTTTTTCATAAACACAAAACTGATTCCATCTTGCATTTCACTTATAGATTATAGTGAAAAGTACCTCAGTTCTTCAGTTTTAATATTATTATAAAATGGTTGAAGTGTTCATCTGGTTGCTTTTTTGTACATTATAATGGTCTGTTTTTTTTTTCTTACTGTATGCTTATAATAAACAGCTAAAATCTAATTTCCATCTGTTTATTTATTTGGTGAGTAGCAGTGTAATAAGCATGGACATTGTAAAAAAATTTTTTTTTTAATTTAATTTGTTTCCCTAACAACTGTTATGTTTATTTAAGAACTATAGGATTCTCACTGTCTTGGAAAATCTGTATATATTAGGAAACTATGGAAAGTGGAATTTTTTATAATGAATGTAAGTTTTTCAAGTTATGTCAAGCTCTAAAATATTTTATCAGGCAGAATTAACTATATAAAAAAAAAAGAGTAAAAAGTAATTAAAAAAAAAGCACAAATGATTTGAAAATCATGTAAATTAAGTGGTCTTACACCCTGAAGAACGTTCAGTTATTGAAACATCTAGAATTATGAAATTATTTGAAATTTTATAATTATTTTATTGAATTTTTATAATATTTTGCCACTCACATTTTTGTAAATAAAGTTTAAAAATGAGCAGCTTCAGGGACCTTCAAATATTATCTTTGACAATGGGGAGTTACAAGATGATCACCCTGTTGACTCTGTGTAGTAATAATATGTATAATGTGTTAAATATAACATATTTAACAGTATAAACAATTAAGCAAGCCTGACATGCATATTGAGAACACTTGCCCAGCAAGGTATTATCTTGCATATTGTTCATACCACTAAAACAATTATACTTTCCTGTCCTGTGACATCTTATTCTGATGCAGAATTTTCTGCTGCTTAATTTAAATTTAATTGGACCGTACCCAACTGGCTCAGGTCAGTATGAAAAGAAAATCAGGAACATTAATCAAGGTAAAATTATCAGCTGATTAATCAGTGTTCTAATTATGGCACACTGCGTCTCTCTCTTTGTTCTGTTTTAATTACTGTACTTCATTGTCTTTTCCATATGGCCAGCATGTTTCTGCATAATGCCAGTGTCTCACAGCTCGGGGAGCCATTAGTACCCTGCCTGGCGCTGCTGTCCCAGCCCTTCTCTCATGCTACCTCCGTTCCCCTCCTTCATTTTTTTCTGTGGGTGATGTTTGGAGGGTTTGTAGACACTGCAGCGATGGATGATTCCATAAAGGGAAAACTGCAGTGATGTTGGTTCAGTCTGTAGACAGTCTGTAATGATGTTTGGCTGTTCTGTCGGCGTTCTGAAATGATAGCTGGGAGGTCTGCAGACAGGCCGTGCCGCTGCTGGGCGGATCTGTAGACACGGTGCATGGTGGAGCGGCATGGACTCAGCGTGTTAAGTGCGAGAATGGATGGGGATCTAATAAATTGTTGAATAAAACATGCTCTGTTGCCACGGGGGTGCAAAATTAGCGGGGCAAAGTGGTGATTAACCATCCTACTATACTTGCCATTGCAATTCCCAACTTCCTTTTCTATCCTTCTCTGAATCTCTTTCACAGTCCCTTTCAGTTTATCTCCCTCTTTTCCACTCTTCTATGTTCCCCTGCCTTTCTAACATCTAAGAACAGAGAATATTAGATTTTCTTACATTTCTTTAACCCTCATGTTGTGTACTGGTCTTTTTTCCCCCTGAAAATGCTAGTTAATGTTATTGCATTGGAGTAAAACTTACTGACTTTGCTCACACAGCATACAAAACATCCCTCCAAAAATAATCCAACATAATTTTTGTACTTTTTGGGGATTTTTTTTTAATCACCTTGTTTCTGGTCAAAAATCACTGTCCTAAAAATAAAAATGCGTATAAATCTCTCTTCATGCTATATTATCACCAACTCTCTTTTTGGAACCGATTGATTGTAGGCCTCACTGATCTAAACACATGCACCTCAGTTTTTAAGTTAACATTACCGGAGTTATCAACAATTTTTTTTCCCCCAACCAAAAACGGAGCTAAATTAGGCAACAAAGTTTCAGCACATGGGTTTTTCCTCATTAAAAAAAATGGTGTGCTGCATCCACACCACTAGGTGTCACTATCCAAGACAAATTCCATCCAGAGCAACACAAAAAAATACTGTAGTGTGCCTTTTTTAACTAAAATTTCTGTTGTACATTTTCTGTGCTATACGAGACTGAGTGGGCAGATATGTCTGTCTGCTGTAAGTGCTTGTACATATCCAGGTTGACATGAAGGTATTGTGCAATAGCAGCATGTATTCAGCAATAACCAAGCTGTACCTCTGTAAAGATCAGCACTGATCATTTTGTGAACTGTTGCGTCTGGTTAAGTTGTTAACATAAATTGTAGGCGTTTTTCTCTCTTAAAAATTCATGTGTTTTACAATGGTTTTGTACAAACACCTTAACCCCTACAATCTCTTGCACGTTTTCTGTTTTCTTTTATTTATTTATTTTTTCTAAAGGAGAGTTTTTACTATCTCCCTTCCGATCTGTGCTATGCGGCGTGTTGGAATTAGACATCACTTAAGAATACTTACGCTAGCGTCTCACTAGCACATGAAACCTTTTTTCAATATGTAATTACTGGAACCGTACAAGTGTCTCATGCATATTCATGTGGATTTTAATTAAGCCCATCTCTTCACAGTTTGTGCCTTTGCCTCCTGAAAAGTTGCTTCCTCACACTCTGCAGGTTTCACACATGCAGAAACGCTCACAGGCATATTAGTATGTGTGTCCATCAGCCCGAAATGTACAAAATGCACAAAGCCACAGCAAAATGAATGGACATGAACACACACACATAATGTAGGCTATAACAGGCCGTGATGGTGTTGCATTTTGTCCTCCTTCACACCGTCTATCTTCCCTGGGTAGATACTTTGCATCTCTGTTTTTGGCAACTGTAAGTTTAGCCATTTTGTGATATCTACAGCTGTTCTGTTAGCCTAGAGAGAGAAAGACAATCAAGCTCTGTGCAATGATTTTAAGCCCTGAGAGAGGAGAGACAGGCTCAGTAGCATATGCTTGTAGACAGATCAGAGACAGACAGTGCCGTGTGACTCATCAACAATTAAAATGGCCATAAATTATGTTAAACGACAAGACTTGGGTCTGTAACCATGATAGAAAAATATCTCTTTCTCTCATCGATTGTGTAAAAAGCCACCTTACAGAAATATCTAAATTAGCGCTTGTTATAAATGGGCCGAGAGCTGTGATACTACTGACTCTGCATTCGTATGTTGTGATAGGTTTGGCAGTACAAACTCTATAAACACTTGAAGAACTCTTACACTTATTCTGTGGTGAAAACACACACACACACACACACACACACACACACACACATGCTGATGATAAGGACAGGAGGGAGAAAATATGCTAGCATAAAGCCACTTGGCACTTTGCTCTGACAACAATCCGCTGGGTTTCAGAAGGCCAACAGCACCATCTACTGATAGAGCAGAGGGTATGTAGTGAAAGGGAGAGGGAGAATTGGACAAACACCAACTCAGTAGGAATTCTCAGATAATAATCAGTTTCTCTGGGCTTGTGAAACTGGCTCATTAAGCCTCCCTTTTAACTGGAAATATAGGGAGTGATTAAAGCTGCATTACTGAGTGGGCACAAAATGGCTAACCTCCGGCCACCCACTGCTCCTAGGTGTCTGGCACGAGGTTCTGCACGCAGCGTAATGTCTTCACTTCGAGAGCGGCAAATCCATCACCTGCTTGTTTATCTACTTTCCTCTGGCAGCCTTATCAATCAGTGTTAAACCATCACACTGGCATATTTTCTTTTAAAAATCATTAAATGTAGTGGGCCAGACCTGTCAGTGGGCACACCGTCTCCTCACCCTCTATGGGTTCAGCTCACTGCGGTGGGCCAAGACGGGTCGAAACCAAGTACCTTTCATTTAACCTCCAACTGACGCAAGTTGGCAGATGATCTATGCTGGCAAACCTGACATTTTTAAAGGGGTAGTTTACCCAATAATGAGCTTTGTCATATCATGATGTTGTGACTTTCGTTTTCTTTTTGTAGAAGACAAAGGGAGAAATTATGAAGGCTGTGCTGGTTGTTCTTTTCCATGCAGTTACATGGGGACTGAGGCTTTCGAGCTTCAAAAAGGATGCAAAAGCATCTTAAAAGTACCATAGAATGTTCTTTTTTTGGGTAAGCTAATCCTTTGCACAGAGATGTTTATTAAAATTGGTGATTTATTTCCACTGGCAGAAACAGGTTTAGTGATGTCACTTGGGTTTGGCATTAGCATACGTAATTAAGGCTGGGGAGGGCATCTGGAATGGGGCGAAGCTGGTGTCATTGGGCATAATTGCTTCAGGAGGACATAATTGGGCCGCTGGTTGATTTTCAAAGGCTCATTCCTCCATTGTCGTGGACACAGCCTGTGGACTTTGGCCTGATGCCAAGTAGGCTCTTAAAGAACACACAGTATCTCTCTGTTTCTCTCTGTCTCTAAATGGAGGAAGAACACAATGAATCACTCAAGCAGGTGCTAAAGTCAACCTTGACTTTTACTCAACATCCTGTACTGGAAAAACTGAAAGACTGTCTTGTGTGTTTGTGTGTGTGTGAGGATTTCCCCCCCCACTGTAGCATTTTTTAAACTCATTTATTTTTTGTTAGACATTAACTGTATTGGATTATTATTACATTAGATCTAATATTAGAACATACACACAGAGCTATATACTGTGTGTGTGTGTGTGTGTGTGTGGATAGTAAAATCTGAAATTGTTGAGGGAAAATATTAAAATTAGTAAATGATGTTTATCTGAAAGTATAACAATGCAAACAGGTTTTCTGTAAGGGGTAAGTTTAGGGTTAGGAGATAGAAAATATTGTTTGGTCAGTATAAAAGTATACTCTAAAAAATGCTGGGTTGTTTCAACCCAATGTTGGGTCAAATATGGACTAACCCAACTGTTGGGTTAAAAAGCTAATTTAAAAATGTAACCAAAATTGAACCCATATTTGACCCAACATTGGGTTGAAACAACCCAGCATTTTTTAGAGTGTAATAGAAGTCTATGGAAAGTCCCCACAATTCACAGAAACCTAACATGAGTGTGTGTGTGTGCATTCCATTGTTTTCCAGAAAAAAATGTGTTTTTGAAAGGCCACAGAATTGAATAGTCTATTATTAATCATTATGTAAAGATTATTTAATCAAATTCTCATGTCTCATATTTCATTATATATATATATATATATATATAACTGGTGATTAAATATTTAAAATGTAAATAGTGTGTATAAGCACTTAATATACATTATGTAAACATTGTGTAGTTTTAATAATAAAATGTAAGATAATGTATCTATTTAAAATGGATGAATCGACTGAATAAATTATTCAGCTGTGACATTTCATAAACGCTTTACTGGAAACCAATGGCATACAGAGCAAAACCATTTCTGATTTATTTAGAATTTGCACCCCATTCAAACTAATACTTCCAACACTATTCATCATACTCTTATTTCACCAAAACCTCATCAGTGTTGGCCAGCAAGTTAACATTACCTTGAAGACATATCTAAATTAGAACAATCTGCAATGTTCTATACCTCCCAGAAATCCAAATGGTGAGGTTTGCAAGGCATAATGACACATGATCAACGAACATAGGCTGGAAGTGACAGTTCTGTCAGCTGGCCCGAAACTTTCTCAAACTGGCCCAGAGCCATCCGTATTGTTGAGCCCCGCGTGTGTTGGAATGGTGTTATCGCACGCATTGTGATGTTATCAGCGTTCATGAAAGATGCAGCAGAGGACCAAAGCGCTTTACCTGAGGTGTTTTTCAGGCAGCGAGGCCAGAAAAATTAAAAGATCGAGCTACAGATTCCTTTCTGAAGCCTTGAAGGTGGGGTCAGGAGATCGAGCGATTGTGAAGATATGTATAGTTGTGCAGATGTGTATGTATCTCTTGGTGGCCTGTCCGGCATGCAGGCCTTCCGGCTGGCGACCCGGTCCAAACATCGCGGCCTGACATTTTTATCATCCGTCAGCGCAGAGCGAGATAAATCTGGCCTCCCGGCAGCCCTGGCAGCCTCCCGCTATCTTGTCACATTCCAGACAGTCGGGGTCGGTGGGCTGAGCCAAGCCAGGCCGGGCTGGGAGGGGAATCAGGGCCAGGTAATCCATTACTGTCCGGGGGCACGTCTCCTCGCATACGGATTTAATATCAGCCTGCCGAGAGTTATGAGCCATCCCCATCCACAAACACATACCTGACTTATTCAAAACGACAGGCCCACATCTGGGGGATTTGGACCCACTGTATTTTCTCTCTTTTGTGAGTGTGAGGTGTTTTTTTTCTCCTTTGGCTTTGACTGTTGGCGTCTCACCCTCTCCTACACTCTCAGTCTCCTCTGTGTCCTCTACCAGCAAAGGCTGGACTGCGTTCAGGAGGCGTGCAAATAGACCGCAGAGACGCCTTCCATCCTGACCCATTTCCATGGGAAAGGCAAGGTGACCTGGCTACAGAAGTGCCCTGGCTCTTGCCTCGGAGGCCTGTGACCCTGAGATGTATCCCCCAAGAGAATGATCTCTTTTGAGAAGAACAGAGATACCGAGGCTCTGTATAACTCTCTGTGGCTTCTCTTAGTAGCCACAGACAAACACATGCAGAAAAGGCCCCATGACCTAACATGAGTGTGTGTGTGTGCATTCCATTGTTTTCCAGAAAAAAATTTGTTTTTGAAAGGCCACAGAATTGAATAGTCTATTATTAATCATTATGTAAAGATTATTTAATCAAATTCTCATGTCTCATATTTCATTATATATATATATATATATATATAACTGGTGATTAAATATTTAAAATGTAAATAGTGTGTATAAGCACTTAATATACATTATGTAAACATTGTGTAGTTTTAATAATAAAATGTAAGATAATGTATCTATTTAAAATGGATGAATCGACTGAATAAATTATTCAGCTGTGACATTTCATAAATGCTTTACTGGAAACCAATGGCATACAGAGCAAAACCATTTCTGATTTATTTAGAATTTGCACCCCATTCAAACTAATACTTCCAACACTATTCATCATACTCTTATTTCACCAAAACCTCATCAGTGTTGGCCAGCAAGTTAACATTACCTTGAAGACATATCTAAATTAGAACAATCTGCAATGTTCTATACCTCCCAGAAATCCAAATGGTGAGGTTTGCAAGGCATAATGACACATGATCAACGAACATAGGCTGGAAGTGACAGTTCTGTCAGCTGGCCCGAAACTTTCTCAAACTGGCCCAGAGCCATCCGTATTGTTGAGCCCCGCGTGTGTTGGAATGGTGTTATCGCACGCATTGTGATGTTATCAGCGTTCATGAAAGATGCAGCAGAGGACCAAAGCGCTTTACCTGAGGTGTTTTTCAGGCAGCGAGGCCAGAAAAATTAAAAGATCGAGCTACAGATTCCTTTCTGAAGCCTTGAAGGTGGGGTCAGGAGATCGAGCGATTGTGAAGATATGTATAGTTGTGCAGATGTGTATGTATCTCTTGGTGGCCTGTCCGGCATGCAGGCCTTCCGGCTGGCGACCCGGTCCAAACATCGCGGCCTGACATTTTTATCATCCGTCAGCGCAGAGCGAGATAAATCTGGCCTCCCGGCAGCCCTGGCAGCCTCCCGCTATCTTGTCACATTCCAGACAGTCGGGGTCGGTGGGCTGAGCCAAGCCAGGCCGGGCTGGGAGGGGAATCAGGGCCAGGTAATCCATTACTGTCCGGGGGCACGTCTCCTCGCATACGGATTTAATATCAGCCTGCCGAGAGTTATGAGCCATCCCCATCCACAAACACATACCTGACTTATTCAAAACGACAGGCCCACATCTGGGGGATTTGGACCCACTGTATTTTCTCTCTTTTGTGAGTGTGAGGTGTTTTTTTTCTCCTTTGGCTTTGACTGTTGGCGTCTCACCCTCTCCTACACTCTCAGTCTCCTCTGTGTCCTCTACCAGCAAAGGCTGGACTGCGTTCAGGAGGCGTGCAAATAGACCGCAGAGACGCCTTCCATCCTGACCCATTTCCATGGGAAAGGCAAGGTGACCTGGCTACAGAAGTGCCCTGGCTCTTGCCTCGGAGGCCTGTGACCCTGAGATGTATCCCCCAAGAGAATGATCTCTTTTGAGAAGAACAGAGATACCGAGGCTCTGTATAACTCTCTGTGGCTTCTCTTAGTAGCCACAGACAAACACATGCAGAAAAGGCCCCATGGCCATCAGCACGGATGGGCATGTCCTAGTTCTAGCCCTTGTAATGTGAGGGAAAACTTTGTGCAAAAGGAAGCGCAATGTCACATATACCATAAAGTACTATTGTAAAAAAAAAAAAAAAATTGCAACTGGGGAAATTAAAAAGATACTCAATTTTGAGAGATAAAGTTGCAATTATGAGAGATTGAAACCTTTTAGATAGTTACAAAATATACATTAGAGATAAAAAAATGGATATTGTGAGTTAAAATTTAAAAGACGAAATAAATGTGGAGTTAATTGAGAAACAGGACTATAAAAACATTTCCGATTTAAAAAAAAAAAAAAAAAAAAAAAAAAAAAAAAAAAAAAAAAAACATTTCCGATTTAAAAAAAAAAAAAAAAAAAAGGAAAAATGGCAATTGTGAATCGCAATTGCTAAAATCTAAAGTTGAGATGTAAGGTTACATTATGAGAAAAAGTTGCAATTGTGAGGATGTTGAAATTGTGACAAAATGATAAGAAATAAACTGCAAGAAATAAACTTATGAGCATTTGTAGTTGTTAGAGATCGAACCATTTTAGATGGTTACAACTTGAGATAACGTGATTTAAAAACTGCGATTGCAGTTTAGTTGCAATCTACAAGAAATTAAGACATTTTAAGAAATGCATGTGCAATTATAAGAAATAAATTGGCAGTTGTGGGAGATCAAAGTAACTATTTGAGGTGAAAAAAAATAGAAATAAATAATATAGTTGCTAATAATAAAGTTGAGATGTCACATTATCTGGAAAAAGTCACCATTGTGATATATAAAGTCATATTTTGATATTTAAAGTCACAATTATGAGAAATAAAGTTTACTTTGAGCTGGAAAGAGGCTTCTATTAGTATTTATATGTGAGAGTGTGAGAGAATAGGGTATTTTAACTAGTGAAACCAAAGCTGGCATGGCAAATCACCTCGGTTTGCTCCAGGAAAACACATCGGCTGCGGTCAGGGGGTCAGGGTCTGACTGTAGTGATGGGACTTTGACCTATAACGATAGAGACTTTTTATAGATTTCAGCCAAATGTCAGACTTAATGCCAGCGCTTGACCCCACAAAAGGCCAATGAATGCCAAGGGGCAGCGATAGATGAAAATGAGAAAAAAAAATGTTTCAATAAATAATATGATTGCTTTTTAGTCAGCCCTGAAATGGGCTGTTGGCAAAGTAAACAAAAATATATTTGTTATTACGGCCGCTGAATGTGCTTTCAAAACAACAGAAGTATCAGGACTTGATGCATGGGCTGAAGGTTTGACAGTGAAAACATTTCCAATTAACCTTCAAATAAAAGACATCTTAATGAAATCTCTCGCTCTTTCAGGTTTTCCCTCACCCTTCTCTTTCTACTCCCATCTGTAGAGCTTATGGGAATCGTGAGGGTTACTCTGGGACAGTAAATTTGTCATATATCGGCAAGCCTGTCTCTTTACAGCACCCTCATAACTTTTTTCAGCATTCTTCCAGAATAAAGGGGAGAGAAAAAGAAAAAAATGCCTGAGTAAGCTTAGCCTGCTGGGAAAAAGTTGGCTGATCCATCAAACCTGCTTTCGCTCTTGGCGCTACCTTGTTAGCTAATTGAATATATGAAAAATGGGCATACAGCTATCCGAGTGGGATTTTCACCAACCCAGGTCTCATCTTATCTATGTTTTATCAACGCAGCCTCATGCTTAAATCATAAACAAGAGTTTTAATGCAAACATTATGAATGTGGTAATGTGAAACTTGGGTGTCATCACTATGGGATATGACCAGATGTGTGAGCGCTGCTGATTCAGGCATGCAAATCTCTCTCTCTCTTCCTTTCTTTCCCCACTTGTCTCATCTATCTTTCCTGTCCGCCCCCCCCCCCCCACCCCCACTTTTCTTTTTTTTTCTTCTTTTTTTTTAT
>NW_015505907.1:437905-441757 GCF_001515645.1 Sinocyclocheilus grahami
CCCCCCCCCCAACACTTCATTCTTACTTTTTTCTTCTATTTTTTTTACCCTTTCTCTTCCACAACACAATTCCTCCTCCTCACCTCTCTCTGGCCACATACACATAACTAAATACAGTTCTTACTCCGCTGAGTTTCTATCTATCTATCTATCTATCTATCTATCTATCTATCTATCTATCTATCTATCTATCTATCTATCTATCTATCTATCTGTCTCTCTGACTGTCTATATATCTAAGTGTCTATATATCTGTCTGTGTGTCAATCAATCAATCTATCATCTATCTATCTATCTATCTATCTATCTATCTATCTATCTATCTATCTATCTATCTATCTATCTATCTATCTATCTATCTATCTGTTTGTTCGCAGCTGCAAGATGCCAAATCATTGATATATGTAACACATATCATGTCAGGATATTCCATAGAAACACAGAATGATCATTTAAGGAATTCTAGCTGTCTAGTTTTGTCTAGCTGAATGCTTTTGTGTATCTCACTGTAGTACACAGAAGAAAAAAAATGTAATATGCAGAATATGCAGTACATTATTTTTATTTTAGTAGTGTGTTACATATAAACAGAAAACATTCCATGTCAGATATTTATGGAACATACATCTTTGACAGATTTTGATAACTGAATTGATTATTTTGCATGTGATGAGATTATTATTTTAAGTAAATCTGTTATATTTTGATTCAATCCCTGCTTCACTCTCTTTTGTCATAATCTTTGAGCCAGGTTATGACATGGCTCATATGGTGAAAGAATGTTTATAAGTTGTGAAGAGATGACAATTTCACAAAGAATCAATGCATCAGTTTTGATCAACAAGCCAAGTGTATTTAGTTATTGTGCTTATTTTTTGCGCACAGGTGCCAAAACGAAATAAGAAATTCAAACTTGGTGTGAACAAGAAACTGATTATTTAAATCATCTCATTCAAGAATTGATCCAAAGCGATTGAGGATAACTGTTACAAGAAAAATTGTCTCCGTTTGCATTGCTCTTGGTGCTGCTCTCTCTCTTTCTTTTTCTCACTGGACCGGAGGGATCGTTAAGAGCAAGCACTGCAGCTGGTGAATGCATTGCTGTGTGCTGCATGCAGGTCTTTTTAAATAATGAATGAGGTGTGGTGCTGTCACACAGGCTTTTGCCTACTGTTAAACGCTGCACTGACGGCTGGCACAGAGACTTGTTAAAGTGTTAGAGGCCCACACCTCCGCCAGGAATTTATGAGGGTCTCCAGAAACTTCCACTGCTATCCATTCTGATCAAGGCCCACTCCAGACACTCTCTCCCTCCCTCCCTCCCTCCCTCCCTCGTCCTTCGCTTTCATAAAAATGTTACCTGAAGCCTCTCTCTCTCTCTCTTCTACCTCCAGTTTTTGCTCTGCCTTGTTCTGTTCCTCCATCTAACACACCCCTCACTTCCTCTCTGTCTGTTTCATCCCTCACCCAGGCTTTCCATAGTTTTAAGAAGTACGAACGGTTTTCCATCCATCGTCTTGGTGTGAAAGAAAAATAATCAGCTCTTCCCCGCTCATTACGTCGTGGACTTGTACCACCGAATGAGTGTTTAGCACTCGAGGGTGTAGAAGTGTGTTGGTCCCAGGGATGATGGGATGTGTTCGTGGACGAGCGGAACGTGTGAATGGTGTGAAGACCAGGTGTCATTCGGAACAGGATGGGAGGGGAGCTGTAAGCGTGCCCTTGTCTACCAAAGACCCCCCTCCATCCTGGAGAAATAAGGGTCAGGAGTCAGTCAGAGCGGAGCAGCTAATAGAAGATTTATGACTCACTGAATATGCAGATCTGCTCACTGTGATTGACCACGATCCACACGCTGCCCTTGGGTACATCTTTGCATTTAGAGGAAGAGAGAACGAGAGGGGGATGACTGCTTGGGGGGGCCACGGAGGAACAGAGAAAGGAAGAACAAGTGCAAAAGGAGAGGACAATGGAGAGAAAAATGCACCGGAAAATTAGGCAGCCTCTCATTTTCGAATAGTCCGACAGGATTGTACGAGCTCCGGCAGAAACAGCTATTAGTCATTTTTCCGGAGGGATGAAATCTTCCCGTTTTTTTCCTCTTTGTTCTGTCTGCTCACTTCTTCCCTCATTTTAGCCAATTTGAACTCCATTTGCAAAAGTGCAGATGCTGCTCTGGAAAGCAGACGTGTTTTACTTTATTTGAAATATACATACAGGCATAATGAAGCCGAACCCTGACCAGGGCTCTGCCGTCATATAAGTGCTGGTAGTTTGCTGACTCTCTGATGAATGTGTAGGTAAAAACCCAGCACAAGATGTCCGTGCCACTCGCCTGTCTAGGATGAGAGCGTGGAGATGGAGAAATTATATAGCGCGGCCTGGTCTGCCAAATGAATAGGCATACTGGCAAATTGAATTGAGTGGCATCAGAGGACCTCCATTTAATCTCCTAAGTCTTTTTCGCCCATTAAAAGTCATCACGGCTGCAGGTCCTGCCACCCTGCGAGTCGCTTTTTATATTCTAGCTACTCATCTCTGCCATTTCAGCTTTGCGTCTGAGTGCAAGCTGTGTTTTAAAGTGTCTGTGTGCGTGTCCATTTGTGCGAGGTTTGATTTAATGATTTTGCAGTTGTGTAGAACTCCTCACAACTGTTACATACAATATGGCCGTATAACATATTAAATGTCGATCGGTAGCCTCACATGATAATAACATTGGTGGTTTAGGAGACTGAGGAGATGGAGTCATTAATGGGATGACGTTTACCATACATCCATGATGATGTAATACTACTTCCTAAATTGAGTGTTAAGTCTCAGACCTCTATGAAAAATGGATCATAAGTGAGTTTGTGATCAACACTGTAAGGAGGAATTGTTTACCTGTCCATTGACATGCATGATGTTTCAGTGCCCCCTTCTGGTTAGATATTGGAATACCTGTATATCCTTTGTATAGCAAATATGTAGGTAGTGCATGACTAATCCCGTTTTGTTGTTATTTTATAACACAAATCAATAAAAACTCTGTGAATTAATTCAAAATGTAGTTGAATTTAACTTATTGTTTCTTTGTATGCAACATTATGGTGCAAATATTATATATAAGGGACATTTTTGTTACTTTTTCTTATTGTAAATGTTGCTATATTTACTGCAATTTGCTATTAAAAAGAAAAAAGAGCATATGCAGGATACATGGAAAAGGCTTCACTTCCTTTCCCATCCTCTTAGAAAAGTGTCCCTTCCTCGTCTTCTTTCCTAATGGAGACAATATGAATTGCTCTGACATTTATCTTACACTAACAGCATCTCCGATTCCTTACAGCTATAAAAGTCCAGCAGGTAAAGTTTATGTGGGTGTCTTAAGTGTATTACAAAGTGTCTTTACAAATTGCATTAGTGAGTCATTGCCTTCTCTATGTTTTCAAACTGTCTTGATCCTCTGTGCTGGTGATAAACACGCCATACTTTCAGTTTCATCACTTGGCAAAGAAGCAGGCTGTATGTGGTCAGGAAAAAGAAAGGATAAAGAAGAAAAGGATGAGAAAGATTAAAATATTTCATTCATTTGATCATTCATTCATTCTAGTCAAATATAATTTGACTATGGCGATATATATATACAGTGGGTACGGAAAGTATTCAGACCCCCTTACATTTTTCACTCTTTGTTATATTGCAGCCATTTGCTAAAATCCATATAATTTATATTATATATATAAATATATAAACGTAAAATTTTTCTTACATATATACCTGCATGGGTGTGTATTCATATATACTATTGCTGTCAAATGATTAATCGCGATTAATCACATCCAAAATAAAAGTTTTTGTTTACATAAT
>NW_015505907.1:441806-447413 GCF_001515645.1 Sinocyclocheilus grahami
GTGTATATATATGTATGTGTGTGTGTATATATATGTATGTGTGTGTGTGTGTGTGTATGTATATAATATACTAAGAAAAATAAATGTAATTCAAGTAAAGTAAAAATAATAAAAGAAAAAATCTAATTGATCTTCTTCAGCATGTTTTGATATTTTGATTAGAAAATTACAAGTAAATGATTTTTTTCTAAAGGGTTTGAATAGCTTTATGATTTCATGTGTTTTACAGAGGAAAAAAGTGCTATCTAATAAAGCATTCCGCCTTTGACTTTTTTTTTTTCGTACTCTGGTGTAAAATCAATATGTGTGTGATGTGATGCTCTCCCTCCCTTGCACTGCGTGTCCCTTAAAACCTGAGTGCGGCCCATAGGAGCCACCATGGGAGTTCTGACGAGCATGCTTTGATAGTGTGTCAGAGCAAATTAGCTTCTGTGTGGAGGTGCCTTGGCACACAAAGCCGCTTCCTCTCCTGCCATCACCCCGCATATGTGCACAAGATTATAATTAATAAGCAGGCCCGTCAATCACACTTTAATAATAATAATTTAGCATTTAGGGGGCAGAGTGAGGTTATTGGCATCTGTGCCTTTGATGTGGAATATGAGCTGGCTAATAGGAAGGCGGTGAGGCAGAAAGGAATGGAGAGAGAGGAATACTTGCCCCATTCAGCATCTGGATGTGGCTATCAACATGAGCTGGGAGCTTGTGTGAGATGGACACATCCGTAGCAACCCATTTTAGACACTTACAGCCTAGTTTTACGCATATGCTATATCAAAGGTGTCTGATTTATTAGTCCATTGGTTGCAATGGATTGTGAATATATGATTTATTATGCAACAGTCAGTTCCGGCCCTCAAAGTTGATTGGTCATGCTGCTTTCCAAGCGTACTGAATTGTCGATGATGTGTCTTGTTACTTCATTACGCCAACAGGTGGCGACATGTCTTTGTTATTTGATTCTTTTTCTTCAACCAAATCATTCAAAATACTTCAAGTAACTAAACAAGTGTTAAGTAATGCAACAAGTGGTCTTTATGCGAATTTGAATCATTCACTTGACTGATTTGTTGATTTCATTCAAAAACATTCAGTGGTTCATTCAGGAATGCTACTGTGTTGCAATGAGAAGCTTGGTCTACCTTGTTTGTGGGTATTTTTGTTGTTGAAGCAAACATCGACAAAAGCTGGCGATACTGTAACTAAAACGTAACTAACTCAATATTTTCTTATTGTTTACTGAGCATTCAACAATACTGTTCCGCAAAGTAAATGGTTTTGGGCACTTGCAGTCAATAGCAGTCTATTTTAAACATACATTCAGGACATTCTCAAATGCTTAAAGGTACATTATGTAACTTTTTTTGATGCAAAATTTATTTAAATGAGTCAATACAACATCAACCCCATTTCTAAAACATGTTTTTGTTTTAACCTGATTCACTATGGTAACTCTGATATAAGTGTTTATATTTTAGATGCAGTGGGACGCTTTCCACGAGAAATTGCGTACACTTGCGTCATTTGCCCATGCGTGTCTAGTCCATAAATGGAGAAGTTGCTCCACTATTTTGGAAGTGGCGTAGGTTAGTTGTCACAATGAGTGAGAAATAGTAACATGAATTACACTAAATGTCAAACCACATAAACAAACAAATAAATTAGGCTGAACAGAGGAGCTTCTGCTTGCAAAAAGAGAACGCGACAGCGCTCATAATAAAACGAGAATTAACATTGATTTTCGGAGAAGGATTTGAAGTAGTAAAAGTGATGCAGAGAAGCAGAGAGCCTTTTTTATTGAATGTACAAATTGCCATATGTATCTCTCTAACGGAATTCATTGTAAAGCATTATTTATTGAATGTTTTATGAGCTGTAGGATAATCTCTCTCTTTTTTAGTTATGAGAGGGAACAATTTATTTTGATATATTCTATGTATATGATCTCTCTCAGATACACACACATAAGCGTATGTTTACTGTAATTGGTGCAGAACTTTAACATGTTACCTAACAAAGGTAAAAATGTATAGATCTAAATAATTTAGTGTAGGTGAGTCTTGATGTTGACCATTGATTGATTACAATGGAAATTATTACAGTAAATTATTTACTACCATGGCAAATTCGCCCAGAATATCACTTTAAAAAATTGCAACGTTTGACTTTATACTGAATTTGTACAAACCTGGCAAAAATAACTAGCAGGACCATACAAACAGTTCCAATAGGCTTGAGTTCTGATTATTAATTGAAAGCAACTGTTTCAGTGTTAAATACATTCTATTGGCCAAGCTTAATATGCAGAGACAGTCATTTCTCTTAGACACTAAATAAACATAATTAATAATTTATTTTGTTAGTTTTTTTGTTTGGAGAACATCTGACCATGTAAAAACAATAGTTTTACCAACATAGTGGATTTGCGGTGGGATCAACGTTTTGTCTGACCAATAGCAGGAGTGTTCAGACTTGTTTGAAAACGATCATTTTGCAGTTATGTTTAGTGAATCATGTGGTGCAAAAATGAGTTAAACACAGAATGAGCTCTTACACAGTATTGTTTTGGTGTTGTAAAATGAACAATCAGACTATGTAGTTGTATCTCTATGTCTCATTCTCTCTCTCTTTCTCATTCACTGAGGTGACCATATTGCCATGGCCCTGTTCCACCGTCCCTTATTACTCAGACACATCCGCTAATTGCAATCAAAATAACAAAACAACATATGTCAACACCCCAGAGACCACAGCACTGGTGTCCTGCAGTCACTGAAATGAAGAGTGATGGTTGACAAATGAGCGCTTGATTGGTTACATAAATTACTTTCAGTAGACTGAGCATCTCACCAGGCACTGCAAGCAAGCACTCATCATTAAGCTGGGGAGGGGGAGTGCTGGAGAAAGAAGACCAGGTGAAGAGGAAAAGAGTGGCAGAGACAGGAAAAAAATAAGAATGGGGTAGATGGGCAGTGGACAGTATAGTTGTATTTGCGTAGACGTATGAAAAGTCAAATACAACACAGGCAGGGCCTAAAATTAACACTCGCCGAGCGCCAAATGCCGGTAAAAATTTTCGCTTTGGCGAGTATATGAAACCGTATCAGTCGCCAGATGGCCGGTAACATTTTTATAAATTCTAACAGTGCAATGTTGTGAGAACATAAACATAAACAAATGTGAACGACACTCTGTACAGTTGACAGATCAGTGCTGCTTCATCACAAAAGTTTAAGCCTTTGCAATGTAAATATTCAAGAGCCAGAACACGTGAAAGGAGACTCATTACTCGCGCTGAGTGGGAAGTTTAAACATCCGAAGCCCCGGCCTGAAAGCCGCGTCTTGAGCTCTTCTTCCTTCCTGCATTTGAACGGACAAATTCACACAAAATTATGTCAAAAATGCCCGTATCTGTGAGTATCCTAGTAAAGTAGTTGGTTCTTAAGTGAACATGAACAGCTGAGAAAGGAACCGCGCACAACGCAATGTGTCACAAGACAATAGAACCCATTATAATCAGTGATATTGTCTACACAGGATGCGGCACGGCGCGACACGACAAATTGTCGAAAGTAAATGGATTCCCCGTTCTATTTCTGAAATAGTCCAAGCAACGGCCGCTTTTGTCGTATCCAGTGTTGACAACTTCAAGCTGCTGCGGTGTAGACACAGTGTTAAAGTGATACTTTGGAGAAAGTATCGTGATACGTTAAAGATACGTTAAAGTGAATTCTAATAATCCTGCTGTCGTCTCCGTTTTTAATGTTGATCAAAGAAAATAGGATAAAGAAAAAAAAACAATCACTCACTGCTCTTGAACTTTAAAAAAAGATCTAAAGACTATAGTGTTATATTTGATTAGCATAATTAATAAAATTTCTGTAGGCTACCTGCAAATCACTGTTAGACCTGCCTGAAATGCGCCGTTTTTATTTGTATCTTTGTTGTATAGTAGGCTATTTTGTGCTATTGCTTGTAATTTGATTTGCTCTTATTTTACAACTGACTATTTACTAGTTTTTAAAAATGTAGCCTATTAAATTTTTATTGGTTAAGCTATAACCAATAAAGCAGGTTTTAGCAGGTATCGAAACTGGAATCAGGGATTGTGATTTTTTTGCTATTATCAAACATTTTTGTGTCATAACTGCCTGTTTTTTTTCTTTCTTCTTTTTCCATTGATGGTAAAACATATTTCTGGCTGGTAAATTTGCTTAAGTCACCAGCCATTCACAGGTCTGGCAAAAAGTTAGTTTTAGGTCCTGAACACAGGTAAACAGTTATTTCAATCTGGACTTGAATGCATTTGATACCTTGTGGATGATCTTTGCAGCTGTGGGCTACATAATCTTCTGCCTTGCCGTCTGTATGAACCTCATTTCTAGCTGACTCAGTGTAAGGGGTCTGTTTGGTTCATTTTTTGTGCAGTTGCAAATTGGTTAAATGTTTTGTATCTAATTCAATGACATTCAAACTGTCTTTTGTTACAATATACGCTACCGATCAAAAGGTCAGTACATTTTTCTTTCTTTCATTTTTTTCTTTAAAAAAAATAAAGAAATGTAAACATTTATTCAGCAAGGATGTGTTAAATTGATAAAAAGTGATAGTAAAGACTTATATTGTTAGAAAAAAAGATTTCTATTTTGAATAAATGCTGTTCTGATTTATCAATGAATCCTGAATAAAAGTATCACAGGTTCCAAAAAATATATGTTAAACATCACAGCTTTTTAAAACAAAAAATATATTAATAAATCAGCATATTAGAATGATTCACTCAGAAATGTGTGTATATATATATATATGTGTGTGTGTGTGTGTGTGTGTGTGTGTGTGTGTGTGTGTGTGTATGTATGTATGTATGTATGTGTATACAATATATATATATATATATGTGTGTGTGTGTGTGTGTGTGTGTGTGTGTGTGTGTATGTATGTATGTATATATGTATGTATGTATATATGTATGTATGTATAAAACACACTTTTTTTTTTTTTAAATGTACATGTATGCACTGCCGAAAAAGTTGGGATCAGTAGAATTTTTTAAGAAGTTTCTAATGCTCACCAAGGCTGCATTTATTTGATCAAAAATACAGAACAAAACAGTAATATTGTGAAATATTATTACAATTTAAAATAACTGTTTTCTATTTTAATATACTATAAAATATTATTTATTCCTGTGATGCTAAACTGAATTTTCCATTTGACCATTACTCCAGCCATTCCTCCAGTCTTCAGTGTCATATGATCCTACAGAAATCATTCTAATATGCTTATTTATTATCAATGTTGAAAACAGTTGTGTTGCTTAATTAAATTATTTATTTATTTTTTTGAAAACTGGAAACTTTTTTCAGGATTCTCTGATGAAGTTTAAAAGAATAAAATGTATTCAACTTAGAAATGTTTTTATTTAAACCTAGCTGTGCATCACAGGAATAAGTTATGTTTTAAAGCATATTAAAATAAAATACTTCTATTTTAAATTGAAACAATATTTTCACAATATTACTGGTGTTTTTTATTTATTTTATTAATTTTTTTGATGAGCATAAGAAACTTCTTTAAAAAGTAAAAAAAAAAAAAAAAACGTTAATC
>NW_015505907.1:448309-462206 GCF_001515645.1 Sinocyclocheilus grahami
AGTATTTATGGGGGGGGGGGGGGGTTCAGTTAAAGTTAATATACTTTCTCCTGCCCCAATTTAAGAGTTTATGTAATCATTTTACACCATATCAGCATCAGAGGCTATATTCATGGAAAACTCAAGAATAATGAGATTTAAAATAGTCTTAATACTTCAATAAATTGTATACAATAAATTTAACAATATTTTTACAAAAAAAAAAAAAAAAAAAAAACACAAATCTTCACACACACACACACACACACACACACACACACACACACACACACACACACACACACACACACATATATATCTCAATATCAATCATGGGGTCCAATGTTGTGAATTGGTAGTTTAATTCAATTCAATTGTGTACCTGGAATTAGTTGATAATGATTTTAATAATCTCGTGTATTTTTAATATACACCATAGAGGGCAGTAATGAGTTGTATTTGTTATCCAAGGTCATTTGCAGTACACTGTATTGTTGCAATATAGTAGATTAATTCAATACGAGTCTGTATGATGAGGAAAAACATTTTCTTGAAGGTTTCATGAGCCTGGAACTTGTGTGTAACCTAATGTTAATGTGGAATTAGTCTCAATTATTTATTTGTTTATTTATGAGCCCTTTTTTTCACCAATGCTCTCTGATCTCACTAACTGTCAGCAGGGGGCAGACGTGTCTCAGACAGAGTTTGATGTTGTGAGCCACACTTTCTAAACCAGTAAAAGAATAACAATATATACAACATGTATATATCTTATATATTCTATACTACGTAGGCTATTCTACACTCTTTCTAATCTGCTGTCTTAATCTCTTTTAGTTTCTTATGAAATTCCATTGTTCTTTATTTAAAAGAGAAGATAAATGGTGAGCAGTTAGTAGCCCTTCAGGATTTGTTAAACTTACTGCCTGCAGTCACGATAAAATTAGTTAGTTTCTGAATTTTCCTTTTAAAAACTGTTCAAAGTCCCTTTGAAATGTCTTTATTAGAAATTCTTGTTGATAAAATCAAACTGACTGAGAGTAGCTGCTTATTGTATTTCAATAAATAATGATTGGTTGGGATAGTAGGCCTAATCTTAATAGTGATCTTGCGCAGAGGACGGGCTGTCAGGCTTGTAGGCACAGAGAGATCCACAGACCTGACAGAATTAGTACAGCTCAGAGGAGACACAGAGAGAGAGAGAAAAAGAAGTTGGGTAAGGATGAAGGGATTTTAGGAAAGAAGTGATGAAAGAGCATGTAGTTAGTGTTTTTAGATCACAAACTCCATGATGAGTAGAAAAGTTTTATAGGGAGAGGAGAGGCACACCAATGAGACAGAGAGAGTGTACAAAGAAAGCAAACAAAATATGAAAACGGGACACGGTTAAATATTCTGATATGATAAATACTTGATTGCAATTTACAAAAGGAAAAATATGAAACATTTATATAATAAATGAAGAGATATATGAAAGACCAGAAAAATGGGCAGGATTGCCCAGAGGCCTGATATGATTGAATTTCTTTGCTTTTCTTCATCCCCCTATTCTCCAATTTGAAAGTTACACACACTGACCTTCAGTCAATATCAGAATGTTATGAAACCTTCTCAAAGTGTGGTCTTCATGTAAGCATCATCTTAATAATGCCTGATCTGAGGCTGCACTTTTACCAGAGCTGCTTGTATTCTCTATCTGTTAATGATTTATTTAGTTTTTTTTAATGCATCGATTAAAAATCTTGCATTGCATTGCAAAATATTACATTTGAATAATGAATAATTTGTGTTGATCAATAATCCATTTAAAATGATAAAATACCTATTTGTTTGTAACTTACAATATTTAGAATAAAAGTACTGTCACTGCAGTAAAGTGCTGTTTTACTCGTAGCATTGTTTTGCTGCCATTTTAAAGTGCTGATGTTTATTTTATTATTTTTATTTTTGAATGCCATGCACAAAATGTCCCTACTACCTGACAATTATCACTAAAATAGGTGTCCTGAAATCACACCCGTCTCTTTGACAGCTCTAGGCTTATAAACGGGTGGGGAAAACAGTCGGTGAACAGCCCACGTTTTTTTTTTTTTGAAAATCTGAGATGTTTTCAGCCTTTTATTTACACTTCAGTGACTGACATAGTCCTACTTCTTTCTCAGAAAACATTTCAGTGCACTTTTTTTTACTTTTACAGAGTTTAACTTTATTAAGTTTAGTATCACAACTCATCTCCTGCTACTCAGCCGGTTCTTTGGATATGGCATGTACTGTAACATGGTGTGATTGTAGTTCCATGTGGCTTATAGAATGAAAGGAAAGCCCTTCTCTTATAGTAATGATTCTACAGTGTCTAATAGTCCCAAGGCAGTGGTTTGGTAATTGATAACTCCTGTAATGTGTTTCCTGTCGCCTAGCACTCAAGCTAAATGGATTATCTTTGTCTGTTGAAGTGTCTGTCATAGAGTTCAGTAGCTCTGGCCTATTTCTGCTGGACATTTTGAAGCGTTTGAGTTCACTGTTCATGCAGCAGTCTCCTGGGCCTTGGCTTTATGATGCAGTTACTCTATCAGGCTCTTTTTTTCTGAAACACAAAGCATGCAGGTTTAAACACTGTGCTTCAGCAAAAATCCTTGTGTGACTGCAGAAGAACTAAACCTATTAAGTACGTTATATTGTCTTTTGCTGAAATGTAATGTCTGAATTCTGAAATGTGTGAGCCATGTTGCAGGGAAGCAGGTTCAGATCTGTTCTGCATGTACCAGTCTCCTTCGACCATGCATTCCTGTCATTATACATTCATAATGCAAAAACTGTAAATAAAAATTAATTATATATGACATATGGCATTAAAGATGTTTTATCTTAATTCTACTACAGAATTAGAACTTAATTTACTGTGTTCTTAATGTTTTTTAATATGAGTGAATTTAATCTGACCACACTCACTTTATTTTTTAATATAAACAAGTTAAAAATCCGTCAGTGCAGTTAAAGAAAATACTCTTTTTCAAGATGCATCCTGTCAAAACAAGCCTAAATATCCTATATGCAGTGTTGCTTCTGATGTAAGTTTAACATATTTAAGTACTGTTAAATATTTTTGCTGGGAAACAATTAATAAAAGACTAATTAAATTACATTTATAAGCACTATATTTATTGTTGGGTTAAATTTGGTTTATACCAGTATCTGTATATAAACTACAGTATAATTTTTTTTTAATTTTTACAGAAAAAAAAAACTTAATTGGTTAACGGCAAGTTACCTTACCATACGGCTGAATACTGTATATGTGTGTGTGACCAAGTGAAAGTAATAAATGTGATACCTTAGAAAATTCACTGTCATTAACAAATTGCATATTTAAGGCAGTTCATTCAGTCAGTTTGTCTTGAGTGCATTTTGTACGTGTGTTAACGAGTGGCATATACCTGTGTATATACAATTATGCATGTGTGTTTGAAGGTATTGATGCACAAGCATGAATCTGTTAGTGTATATGTTTTGTAGTATGGCAGGGATAATTGGATCATTCAGGGGAAAGGACAAGTTGATGGACGGCAGTTTAACAAGACAAAGATTGCACAAAATGGGATTTCAAAGAGAAGAGAATCTATAGCCGCAGGAGTTAAGACAGAGCTGGTCACGGGCTGCCAGCAAGCGCCTGGCACTCGGCCCATCTCCTCTATTAGCAGAAGAGTGGCTTACAGCTACAAAACTGAGAGGATGTGCTATTTCTCACTTCAACAGAAAGAGACCACAGAGCACTGAGATAAGCCACAATCAGATGCAGCATAGATGTGAGAAGACATTTCAAAGTGTCCTTCTAAGGAATTTATCCAGATCTTTACGTTTATGTTCATGCCTGATGGCCACCATTTACTGTAGAAAAATTAGGAACGAGGATTTGGGATGCCTTATTTTAAGCTTTCATGTTAACTAATGAACAATTAGCAGAGTTTATGTTGAGGTCAAAAATGTATTGTTGAATCATTTGCCGCTGTATGTCTGTGGAAATATAGGACGTTGTAACAAATAGTGTATATGCTGGAAATAAAATAGTACGTCAACTGAGAAAATTAGTTCCAAAGTTTTAAGTACCACAGCTTTCCAATCCCACAACATGAATATTTTGATAAAAAAAAAAAAGTTATTCCTAATCTACAGTACATGTCTATGTACTAGGATAAAATATGATAAACGATATTAATTAGGGTTGTTTTATCATAACATTACAATTAACTGAACACACAATAAGAGTGAATTTTATTAATTTAAGTACTTCAGTTTGAGCAGATGTTGACTTTTTCCTTATGCAATATAAGTTTAAATGATAATCATTTAATAGTCAAAAAGAGTTAAATGTCGTATGCTTACTCACTGATCAGCTCTTTGTTTTTATTCCTTTAAACATCCTGCTAAATAATCCTGCTAATAACTAAATGATCAATAATATCTATATTTTTAAGATATAAAATAGCTTAATAGAGACTGCATAATCAATATTACCCTCTTTTTTATTTATTTATTTGGATCATCACTCATTTATTGAGGTTTCTAGATTTTTGTATGCTTGGGTTTGTCTTTATGGTGTGTGTGTGTGTGTGTGTGTGTGTGTGGTTTAATAGTAAGAACAGTAGATGGCAGCATGGCTTACCATTAGAAAGGCTGTAAATTCCTCATTCATGATCTATGTTCCTCTGTCAAATGGTAAGATTCCCCAGGGCTACATGGGAATCGCAAAGTATGATGTCATCTGAATGGCGAATGGAAGAAAAAAAAAAGCTGGATTCCTAGATTCCTGTTCTATCTATTCCCCCACAATTCTAAATGAAATCAATGTGAAAGATCAATACCAATGTAATGCTATTATGGAGCATGAGCATAAATTTTATCGTTTCATTGTGTTTTTCTCCATTTTCTGGCAGAAATGTATGAAAAAAATTGGTTTAAAGAAGCAATAAGTAATTGAATCAGAAGGCCATAATTGATTCAGTAATGTTGGCTGCAGGGTGGACTGACTGATTTCATATCCTGCCAGGAGAGTAACACAGAGTTTTATGGCATTGCTCGGCTTTAAACTGTCATAAATAAGCAGTTTCATTCCCTTTAAGCTTTCAGTGTGATTGATTTCACCCAGTGCTTCATTTGTCATTTCAAAGTGGAACAATTCAAGGTACAATTCAGGGAACAGTTGCTTTAGGGCAGTTTAGTTTTAATTATAAAAACAAACATCATAAAAAAATTAGTCATAATTAGATGTAGGCCTACTCTCTGAGCACTTCAGCACTGATGAATTGAAGTTCAAGACTTGGTGACTGACTGGGCAATTTTTTTCTTCCATAAGTAAACACAATTATTTGGATGTATTTACAAATTACAGGACTGTAGAGTTTAGAGGGCATAACTGATGTAAAGTGCTTTTTTTTTTTCAATCTAACCACATACAACGAATGGAAATATGAGGTTGACTGTCAACAATGCGCTGGTTTCAGGGCAGATAGGGAGTTGGAGACAAAGCCAAGGGTAAAAATCGAATACATCTCAAAATTCTTCTTCTCAGGTCAAGAGCAACAAATCCCAGACCTGTCCTTGCAATGTTTCTATCATCTGTTGGGTGGATCCAGGTTGGACTGTCTGTTTCAGGCCAGGGTGGAAGAAAGTAAGCCGGCAGCTGTGGAGTGATGGACCATTATCCCAGATCAGAGCAGGGCTCAGCAGGAACGGCACAAGAAACACACTAAGCCTGCTATATTAGGTAAATATGCGCTTGATATTAAATACAGGCTTATGGAATATTGAAATGCTCACATAATGAGAGAAGTCTTTAAATCATATGCGCATTAAACTTCCCTAGTCACTTTCCCATGGTAAAATCAGTAATAACAAGTGGCTTGTTGCTTTTATAAAACAGTTTCAACAGCAATATTATATGACACCAGTTACAGTTACCACAGTAAACAATTCTTCTGCTAAGTAATGTAGTTGATTATATGGTCATTTCCGGTCTTTGAAACTGATTGACTGAACTTTGTTTTGAAAGCAGTAATACATTCTGCCTATCTTTGTTTACGCCTTTCAGACAGTTAGTTTGTGGTGGATATTGATGGAGTTATTGAATTATTCACTCAAACAATTCATTCAAAACAATGATTCATTCAGTTGCTACTGTGTTTTGCTGCTCGATGATATAGTTCAGTGGTTCTCAAACCTCATGAAGTACCCCCAGCACTGCACATTTTGTATGTCTCCCTATGTCTGACACACCCACTTCAGGTCTTGCAGTCTCCACTAATGAGCTGATGAGTTGAATCAGGTGTGATAGATGAGGGAGACATACAAAATGTGCAGGGCTGGGGGTACTCCAGGACAGGTTTGAGAACCACTGATATAGTTAGTGCAACAGTCTGGCACTAGAAGTAAAAATACATTTCATTTTCTCCATTGGAGAATTGATTTTTATTGTCTACTTATAAAGCTTTAAAGGCAGACCTACTGTGAGCTATAAGGTTGTTAGTCGATGGTATGCTGTCGTTGAAGCCATCAGACCGCTTTTTTAGCTTAATTTTTGAATTGTGTTTTACAGCAGAATTTCTGGTGAAAAACTACATTACCTATGATTCTGCAAAGAACTTCCATCCCCAAGTAAATCTCACCCAAAGAACCATAGGCTACCATTCAAAATCGCATTCCCTGAGTAGGTCGTTCTTTTAAGTAAGTAATAACTTTGAGACCATTAAAAACCATTCTATATAGAAGTGGGTGGACACTGTTGCAGTCTGCTGAAAATACACAAAGTACCTAACTGGCAATATTGTGTAGAAAATGTAAGTTACTCTGTATTAACTTTTTTGAACTGCAATATCACTCTTACAGTCATGCTGTTGATGGTAATATCTGGTGGTGTTCCACATAGCTTTCTTGTTTTCTTATATTACTTTAACCCCTTATGTGGGTTTTTCTATTTGAGAGACAGGCAGGAATTCAATGACCTCAGAGACTTGATGGATGGAAGCCTTTCCTGATGTGGCAGCACTAAGAAACAAGAGTTCCACTTCACATAGTATTAGAGGACAGGGGCTTCAGGACTGTTAACCCCCTGTTGCCTTGAGTACCTTTACATTAGGTACTCCTCGGAGGAGCTGGAGGACATAACCTTGACATGATACCATCAGCAGCTCAGCATATTCACACAATGCAACAGGCAGAGAGTTAGTGAAGCAATGACTGCAAGGCACTGGAACAGCTGAGGTTGAGTAGTATAAAATGATTTGATGTTCCTCCCTCATGCCTACAGTGCCCTGTTTTCATTCTGTCACTCATGCATGAATCTACGAGGCAGGGGCTGAGAGTAGGGCAAGTTTGCGTCTGTCATTTTACCAAGTGTCTCTTGCTCTTGTGCTCTATTAGTTTATCAGCGAGTCTCTTATGGAGTGCTAATCGTTACCAGCATATTGGAGTGATTTCTTTTAGACTCAGTGAGAGAGATCGATTCTGTTTGTCATTCATCCCTGCCCACTCCTCCATCTTGGAGGATGTGCGTGTGTGTGTGTGTGTATGTACAAAGCCCAGGGGTACATGGCGATGTTAACAAAAATGTGATGGAGGAAACTTATATTTCAGTCATCTGCATTCTCTCGCAAAACATTTGCATTCTATTGCAAAAGTATTGTGATCCCTTGATAAACTTATGTTCTTTCACAAAAAAATAATGAATGCATTCCCTGAGAAACTTTGCGCTCTCTCACCAAAACATTTGCGCTCTCTCACAAAATTATTGGGTTCTCCTGAGAAACTTTGCGTTCTCTTGCAAAAGTGCTGCGTTCCCCTGAGAAACTTTGTGTTGTCACAAGAAACTTTGAGTTTATTTGCAAGGGCACTAAAGTATAGTTTTTCCCTTCATCTCATATTATTTCCATCACAAAAGTATTGCAAGTATTACATTGCAGACAGGCTCATGCACAAATTTGTGTGTGAAATCTGCATATGAATGATTTAATGAACAAATCATTATTCACCAATAACTTTAATACTAAAATGTATACTTAGTTTACAAAAAAAAAAAAAAAAAAAAAAATATATATATAGTAACACCTAGGGGTTGATCGATTATCGGCCTGGCCAATATTAAGCATTTTTTATGGTTATCGGTATAAGTCATTCTCAAAAGCGATTTGCCGATAAAATAATTTGAAAGCATTTAAAGAGTTTTTGTCAGAGCCCTTATTATTATTCATTTTGACATTAATTTTCATTTTTACACCAGACATATATATTGGTTCAAAATATCTGTTATCGGTCTACTTTATCTGTAATAATTGGTATCGGCATCAGCCCTGAAAAACACATATTGGTCGACCACATGTACACAAAAAAAACATAGCGTTACAAATGTGTTAAGATTCAATTTTATACATAGATATGATATATTATACAATATATTTCATATATACCATAAAAGAGTAAGAAAAGATGTCATAGCTTGAGCTGTGAGGTTTTTCCTGCATAAAAATACTGTGAAAAACAAGCAAGTTATGTGAGCATTTTGAGATAATGAGTTAATCTTTGTGCTATTTCTCACTCTCTGTCTTTTACCTTCTTATTTTCTCTCTCCTTCATGCTTGTGGCTCTTTGAGTTGTAATTGTTGATCGTGACATGACCTCTGGTCTCTGTGGAGACATGTCCTTCGAGACCTTTGTGTGTGCATGTTGTGCAGAGGAACTCGGCTGATACTGTATTAGTCACTGAGGCAGTAGTCGGGTGCTTTCACACCTGGCCCGTTGTTTCAGAACCTGGTGCGTTTCCCCCCCTTAGCTCGGTTCGTTTGGGCATATGTGAACACGGCAATCATGCCCGGATCCGCGCCAAAACAATCAGTCCAAGATCGCCTGAACGAGGTGGTCTCTGCTCGATTGAAAACGAACTCTGGAGCGGTTCAGTTGTAGTGAGAAAGCAATCCGATTCAACGGACCAACGAACCAGGCTATATCACAATGTATAATGGGTAATTACGTAAGTTCCGTGAAAAGCATTATCTTTGTTATTTTGCTAATACCTCAAAATGAACCTGTGAATATCTGTGAGTGAGCACGTTTTCGCCATTCAAAATCAAAGCGCACTTTTTCATTTTATAATGCCGTCTTATTGCTCTTCTTCCTAGTAGGTGCATTTTAAAAATATTTTCCCAATGAATCCTGCTCAAAATGATAAATTAACATAACGACAGCTACAAAAAAAAAAACAACAATAAGCCCACGAAGCTGTTGTCGTTCCATCCTGATGGATGACAGCAGTGACAGCTAAGTGAAATCCCGGAAAATAAACCGTGGAACTTTAACCAATGAGGGAACAGTTTACTCGCACGTGACTTGTATTAACAAATTTGGTCCGTTTAGAAACTTTGCCATGTGAATGCGAACCACACCAAGAATAAAATGCAACATTTTAATAATTTTAATCCGTTTCGGAACAAAGCAATCGATCTACAGGTGTGAAAGCACAATGTCTTCTGGGCCACTGTAAGCGTGTCAAAACTGGCTTAATAGCAACAGAGATTTGTTTGTGTTAATGTATTATTCACTTCATTTAATCTTTTTGTGTTTGGTGATGCTAATTTGCTAATTCTCCACATGCTGTATTATCCTGTAGGCTAAGTAGTCTTGTTTTTCACATACTGTATATGAAAATTGTGGGTTTTAAAGAGAGGTAAGGCAAAATGAAACGGTCCCTTGAGTTCTCCTTCTGTGCTATAGGGAAGGGAGGAAAAAATTAGCATGCAGTGGATGGTTGCAGCGTTTTTTAAAAAAGTTTTTATTAATATTACAATGGAACTTAGAAACCATGTTTCATGGAAAGATAAATGTATTTGTGACTTAAAAAGAACAAGATGAGATTGACTTTAGTTTTTAATTGCTAGTACAGAGTGTTGCTACGTTAGAGTAAATACTTCACTTCATAAATGTTTTATGTACTCTATTGAAGATGAATATTGACCATCTTTTTCTTTTACAGTTACAGTAAAGCAGCTGATTTTAGACCTAGATTTTACATTATACATATTTTGTCACGGAGCCAACAATATTCGTAGTGTACATTTCATATTACTTTAACTTATTGGGCCAATTATACTGTAAATTACTGAGAGAAGCTGTACCGTTAAAGGGATGTTTGGTACAGATACAGATCAGATATCGACTGTAAAATGTTTGTTAGCTTCAGCAGTTAATTTCTTACCTATCTTTTGACTTTATTTATAAGTGCAGGAATAAAAGTATGGAGTGTTTTCCTATCCATAACTTTTAAAACGTTCCAATAGCTGCAACATTCTCACACTTGCTGACTTAGAGAGTAACCAGTGTCTAATAGCAAATTACTGTATTGCTGATAGCTTGCTACCTTGGAGAACTTTGGAGCTCTTTACTTATAATTGAGGCTGGATATATGTGGATAATGAGGCCTGAGATGTGTCTGTGGATACTGTTGGTTGTTCATATTTAGATTCACAAGTTAAAAAAATGGATGAGGGCGGACAGTGCTGACATTGATAACCATACTGTCATGGTTGCATTAATTTGGACTAGAATATAAAACCAAAAACAACAAATATGCAAAATTATACATTGTGTAAAATGTGTAATGCAATTATTATTGTTATTATTAATCAGACTATTATGCGTTATTTAGGCCTACAAATATATCATTTATTTAAAAGATCTGTTAGTTCAAGGCTAGTTTAAACATTTTGAAACAATAGTATTCTGCTGAGTGATACTGCTGCTTTCAGTGATATATTTAGAGATTTACCACATAGTACTGAATTTATACTGCATTGAAGGCATATAGGCCAATGTTATCAAGTTGTTCAAGCATCTCTCTCTTTTGACAAAATTAAGTAGCGAAATTTTGGGGGTTCCATACGTCTCTCTGTAGTTTGAAGCTCATCCCTGGTGTAATTAAAAGCTTTGATTAAGAATCTATCATTCTGTCAAGAACTTTTGCCATACAAAATTAATGAGCAAGGCTCCATCATCAAAACATCACAAACACTGAAGGTGATTAAATTCACACTGCAAAGTGACTTTTTTCTCTCCTGTGAAACACATATTTACTCATCTGCTGATATAAATGCAGTCAGTGTGGCATAATTTATCTATCTTATTTTAATGATACACAGAAGTGTGAGTTTATATCTACAAAACATCTGGACTGGCATTGTGTTGTGTGAGTCTGTCCACGCTCCTCTGGAGATCCTAGCTTGGGAACGACACACCCGAGCCCTAATATGAGACAGTGTTATCCCTCTCTACGAGTTCAAATAAATTAGAAAGACAACGTTCTTTCCCTCAAATTTTATTTTGTTTGATTAGTTGTGCAGCAACTAAGAACAACAACTATTCTACTCGTAGTTGAGCATAACAGCATCAGAGCCTGCTAGTGGACGCGATCCACTCAGGTTACTGAGTAAACTCCTGAGCTCTCCTTCCCTTTTCTCCTGTCACCTCTATACACTAGAGAACAGGTCACCATTCTCTTCTCTTATTAAAGGAGGTCTAACCTCTCTCTGTCCGTCTGTTGCTCACTTTTTTATTTTCTGATCACGCAAGCTCAATCCCTCGTTCTTTTTCTCCTCCACTCTCTTTTTTTTTTGTCATGCTTTGCATTGGCATTTGTAAAGGCTCATGTTTCTAATTGCATCAGCGGATTTGTTTTCCTCATTTGTGCAGTTGGTGTACATGTGTTTTGTGTAATGCACACATGCCCCTTCATGTGCTGTGTCTGTTCCTGCAGCATCAAAGCAGCTTGGTGAGATTAGATTTTGGAGGCTGCTGTACAAATTTTGTTTAAAATCAGAGGATGACCACATCATTTACTGTTTTTACATGCACATGAATATTTTTAATTTAATCAGAATTTAATCATATTCCAGTTATGTATGTTAATTTAAAGGAGTCATATGATGCAATTTCAAGTTTTCCTTTGTCTTTGGAGTATTACAAGCTGTTTATGCATATATAAGATCCGTAAAGTTGCAAAAACTAAAGTCTCAAACCCAGAGATACTCTTTATAAAAGTTAAGACTCGTCCACGCCTTCCTAAAACACCTAATTTAAACACGCCAGCACATACCTACATAACTGGCTACGTTTACATGCAACCAAATAATCCGTTTGTAATCGGATTGACGGCTCAATCGGACTGAAAAGCCTTCATGTAAACACCTTAATCGATCCGATTGAGCTCGATCGGAATGAAATTTCGATCGGATTGAAGGGGGTGGTTTATTCCTTTTCTAATTTGATTTGAGTGAATTTGAATTTGAGTGCATGTAAACACTCGATCAGATTGAACCCCGAAACTGAAAGGACTGCTCATGTGCAATGGCGCAGAAATAGCGTAATGACGTATGACGTGCAGAACGAGCGGTTCTTCCTTTTGAATAAAGTGTTGTATAAATGCGTGTCCTGTCATTATAAAACTCTCCTTTCACTTGTGGGGTGGAGCAGAACAACCTCCCACCAGTCCTTGTTTTGGATGCTCATCCACACGCAACCCGTTTTGGGCGCAGGGAGGGGCATTTTTACTGCGTGATAAATATGAGCAGCACGGCAAAGAGGTTTATATGTATATTTATCCATAAATGGAGAGATATTAATTCTGCTGTTAAAAACAAATAAAGAAACTGTGTAGGAGAGTGGTTATTATGTGCAAACAGTGAGAAACTCTATATTTGTGCAGTGTGCGCATGTCAAAAAAGAAAAACAATTCCGATTTGAAGCTTGTGACATAAATGCGCACATCAACCCAATCACTTTATTTAGCGTTCATGTAAACACTACATTCAGATTCATCAACCGGAATGAATTCAGTCCGATTAAACCAAAAATTGTGCATGTAAACGTAGCCACTGTGTTGGACGATTTGCATAACACCGCCCAAATGTTTACACAAAGAAAGAAGGCATAACTTTTATTCTCGCTGTAGTATTGTTGCTGCCACCATCATGTCGTGGAGACGCGCTGTGTGTTTCCAAATATGGTAAGGGGCGTAACATTTCTGTCACAACCTTGAGGTATTTGTCCAATAACAATGCATTCAACGATGAGTTTTGTAAAAATCAACGCTTTTCAGAAAGGCGGGACAGAGAGCAGCAATAATGTATGGTATGTGGAAAATAATGTTTTTTGTTGTTGTTTTTTTTACCTTAAAGGGGTCATATGATGCTGCTAAAAATAACAGTATTTTGTGTATTTAGTGTAATGAAATGTGTTTATGCGGTTTAAGGTAAAAAAACAAACATTATTTTCCACATACTGTACATTATTGTTTCTCCTCTATGCCCTGCCTTTCTGAAACGCGTCGATTTTTACAAAGCTCATCGGTCTGAAAAAGCGAGGTGTGCTGTGATTGGCCAGCTATCCAGTGCGTTGTGATTGGCCGAATACCTCAAGCGTGAGACGGAAATGTTACGCCCCTTGCCATATTGTGAAGATGCCCTGTCAGGCCGGAGCGATGAGACAAAAACATGAAAACCCATTATAAACAAGGCATTCGTTGCATCCAGTGGGGACATAATTATGGATTATAATGACTTGTACTGTCTTTTTACGCATTGCGTTGCATCGAGCCGCGTAAACATAAAACCATGTCTGCATTTGTGATCGGAGAAATTACAAACAACAAGCGCTACTCTGCACTGCTCAAAATACCAGGAAACATAAAATGTGCTGCACACATCTGAATATTTGGGTTGAACTGTTCTGGAACAGTGTTGTAAATACAACTTTACAACTTAACTGTAGTCGTGTCCTCTTTTGGAAGACCAAACAAAGTAGTTTCGCTTTCACAACGAAACAGCGTCACACACGGCGGCCTACAGTGAGCAGAGGCCGGCGGCTAGAGTGCGGAACGGCGGGA
>NW_015505907.1:462710-463520 GCF_001515645.1 Sinocyclocheilus grahami
TGTGATGATGCCCTGTCAGGCCGGAGCAATGATTCAAAAACATGAAAACCCATTATAAACGAGGCATTCGTTGCATCCAGTGGGGACATAATTATGGATTATAATGACTTGTACTGTCTTTTTACGCATTGCGTTGCATCGAGCCGCGTAAACATAAAACCATGTCTGCATTTGTGATCGGAGAAATTACAAACAACAAGCACTACTCTACACTGCCCAAAAAACTCGCTTTAAATATATAAAAACTCTTTAAATATAAAAGACGTACTTACAGTCTTTGAGTCAGAACAGCCGGCATTGTAGTCTACTCTTCCAGGAAACAGTCCTCCATAAAATGTGCTGCACACATCTGAATATTTGGGTTGAACTGTTCTGGAACAGTGTTGTAAATACAACTTAACCACTGATTTCTAGTCGTGTCCATTTTTGGAAGGCCAAACAAAGTAGTTTCGCATTCACAACTAAACAGCATCACACACTGCGGCCTACAGTGAGCAGAGACCGGGCGCTAGCGTGAGGAAAGGCGGGAGGGTTAGAGTGAGCAGAGGCGGCGGGCTTGAGAACGGCGCGGCTGGCGATTTCGACGAAGGAGCGTCCGGAAGGACATGTGACGACCCCAGGCTGGACTCCGCTTACTCCACGGTGAAAGCCAATCCGGTGATCCACAGCGCAAGTTGTAGTATTTCCTCAGCGACCAGCACGGATCAGCTCCAGGCATGACGAAGCAGATATCGTCCTCTTTTGGAAGACCAAACAAAGTAGTTTCGCTTTCACAACGAAACACACAGCGTCTTTACGACATGGCAGCGG
>NW_015505907.1:464538-486471 GCF_001515645.1 Sinocyclocheilus grahami
CACACAGCGTCTTTACGACATGGCAGCGGAAACAACAAAACTACAGCGAGAATAAAAAAGTTACGCCTTCTTTCTTCACGTGAACATTTGGGCGGCGTTATGCAAATCTTCCCACAGAGCGACGCAGGTATGTTGGGGCGTGTTAGAACGAGCCATTTTAGGTAGGTGTGGCTGACTCTTAACTTTTATAAAGAATATCTCTTTGGATTTGAGACTTTAGTCTTTGCAAATTTACAGATCTTCTTTATGCACCGAGAGCTTGTAACACTCCAAAGAGAAAGGAAAAATTTAAATCGCATTATATGACCCCTTTAAACCACGTAAACACATTGCATTACACCAAGTACACAAAGTAATGTTATTTTTAGCATCGTCATATGACCCATTTAAACATTTTAACCTGATTGCTATAATCACTGTGGCAACGTCTCCAAGATGCTTCAAGAAACCTTCCTGCAAAGCTATACAGTACTGTTAAAAGTTTTAGGCACTTGTGTAAAAATGATGTAAAATGAGGATGCTGTCAAAAATAATGTCATAAATAAATTATTTATCAATTAACGTCTATTAACTATTAAATCAACATTTTGTCCTAGGTGCACTTATGTTTTTCAGGTAGCTTTGCAGGTAGGTTTCTTGAAGCATCTTTGAGACGTTGCCACAGTTCTTCTGGATTTAGTCTGTCTCAGTTTGTTTTGTTTCTTCATGTCATTCCAGACAGACTGGATGATGAGATCAGATTTCTGTGTAGAGCACTGGTTGACTCCTTGTGCAAACAAAAATCTCTCTGGATTATTACAGTTATTGGCAAAATGAATGTTTGGACATGTAAACTGATATTTCCTACTGACACACTACAGAAAACAATAGAAATAGCTGACTTAAAACCATTTTTTAGTTGGTGAAAATATTAGTGTTCTAATAATTTTGGACACCACTGTAGTTATTTTTATAGTTATCTTTATGGTTGTCTTTCTTGGTCTGAATGGGCATTTAATCAGAATTCTTATTCAGAATAGCCACCTGAACATTCATTTTCATAAGCACATGTCCAAACAAAGGCAATTCTGAATGACATTAGGCATAGATTTTGGATCATTTTTGAAAATCACTGTTATGTGTTTATCTTGGCACTAGCCTTGAGGACTAAATGTAGCATTGCAAAGTGTAACTCCCTACTAAAAATAACACTTTATAGGGGGGAAAATTTGCTTTTATTTATTTATTTGAGTAACGCTTTGCTGTTATTGGTATATTTTATATTTTATTTATTTTTTATATTTGTATTTTACTTTTTTTTCAAAAGTATACCCTACTTTGTTGAAACAAAGGGAATTCTGAGTGACATTAGATATAGACTTTAGGTCATTTTCGCAATTCATCAGTGTTGTGTGTTATGTTCAGGACATAAAATGAGAATTAATAAACTGATGAAATTACCATCCAGAATGACTAAAGTGCAGCATAATAAATAGTTCCAGCAGGTTACTCTCTGGTCTGTGTTTACTAGGTAGTTTGTGTAACTTTCTAGGGTATAATGACATCATCCAGTGAGGTGACTCACGCTGACCTCTGAGACACATTGTCATTGGATGCTCCCAGGCCTAGCAGCGGTCACAATATTCAGAGCAGACATATGGCCACGCTGTGCCCTACCAAATGCTCAGAGAGAGGTTTAGGCCCTGCTCCAGGACCCCAAGCCAGCTACTCTGGGCATCTGACCCCTATTGCAGCTCAACGGATTACGCTGATTGGTCAGGAGAACAGAAGGGTCACCGGAATGGCCCCAGAGCTCCGGCCTGTTAACTGTGATTCACTCATTACAGAAGCGCTGTTTAGACTCGCAGAGGGTGGGAGGGATAACCTAGAGCAAACCACAGAGAAAGGAAGAGAGAGACAGAGCGAGGGGACAGAAGAACAGACAGATGGGTCACCGGAAGGGCTACCAAATGCACAGCTTTGACCTGTTTACAGTCATTTACTTATTACACAAACACTGTTCAGACAGTAGGATTTTGTTTTACAGGAAGGAGAACTGGGCTTTTTTTTCTGTTTGCATAAAACAATTATTGATTTTAACCAATACTGTAAATTCAAGACATAATAGCATACTGCTAGTCTAACGAATTCTGCTGTGTACAGTATATTTGTCAGTATGCATAGAGTATATATACTGTAGATGACCTGCTATGTTTGCCAAAATGTGCACTATATAGCAGAGCATACTATAGAATATTATATATATATATATATATATATATATATATATATATCCCACAATGCAATGCACTCAACTTGATTTTTCATTTCTATGAATGAGCCTGGAATAATTACCTGAAGTATTCGACTTGTTCTTTTACACATTTTACATTTTTATGCAAAACTGAAATTAAAATGGAAATTAACCCTTTTCCCCCCCAAGTTTATAGCTGGATGCTACACACGTGCAATATAATGAAGTTATGTGACCACAATGTAGCATATAATGGGCATTTGTTGTGGATTAATGCCTGCTATTTAAAACTAGTTGGCAGTATGCAATATACCAGTACTGCCAAGTATACTGTAGTAATTAGTAAGCTGTGACCAATTGTCATTTTCTTAGGAAGTTAGTAGGAGCAAATCACACAAGCAGACTCATCATTCTGCTCTGAACTAGTGTTAATTTATTTATGCATTTATTTTATTGCAGATATGATAAAAGAGTACTTTTTCAATGCAATGAGTTTCTGATGCAGGATAAATAAGTGAATTTACTTTCCGACTTTGATGCACGTCAGAGGACTTTAATAATTATAAATAACTTATAAATACATATTTAAGTGTGTGTGTGTTTCACTGCAATGAAAAAAACACTTTTATTGCTTTGAAATGTCTATTTATCAAAGAACCTTTCAAAAATGTATTAGAAAGACATGTCTTCTTGAGCACCAGATGAGCATATTTGAATGCTTTCTGAAAGATCAATAAATACTGAAGTAATGGCTGCTGAAAATTACCCTTTGCCATCATCACAATAAATGACATTTTAAAATATATTAAAATAGAAAATAAAATTTAAATTTATAATATTTCACAATATTACTGCATTTTTTTATTTTAAAAATGGAGCCTTGGCGAGCATGAGACATTTTTAATCAGCTTATTTGATTATGTTGATAACAAACCTTCAGCATTTAAAATACATTTCGCATTTAAAACACATTTTCTGCTGCAACCTTTGCAGAGTTGAAAGCATGATTTATCAAGTATGACGGTCCAAAATAGCTGCTTTTCTGTGTTAAACTGTATAGTATGAGAATCAGACAGTCTTAGCAGTGCTTATGTTAAAAGGATGTTGTCTTGTTTTTTTATGGCTGTGATTAAATGTACTTTTTATAAGTGTGCCAGTATATTCTGTTCTCACTGCAAACAAAGCTGCGGGAAACTTAGTTGTCTTATGAAGCGTGAACACAGCGTGAAGCATTTAACTTTTTAGATTATATATATTCTCCTAAAAATAAGTCCAAAATAGCTGCTTTTCTGTGTTAAACTGTATAGTATGAGAATCAGACAGTCTTAGCAGTGCTTATGTTAAAAGGATGTTGTCTTGTTTTTTTATGGCTGTGATTAAATGTACTTTTTATAAGTAAGTGTGCCAGTATATTCTGTTCTCACTGCAAACAAAGCTGCGGGAAACTTAGTTGTCTTATGAAGCGTGAACACAGCGTGAAGCATTTAACTTTTTAGATTATATATATTCTCCTAAAAATAAAATGCTTAGAAGTAATTCAGATTTCTCAACTGCACATGGCCGAAACGCAATGCAATACTTGTTTCAATGACCTTAATCATTCTTAAATATTAGCTAGATTGTTTAAGATAAATGTTATAATCCTTTTTTTTTGTATACTGAGACTAGCTGATGATGTGTCTGACAGTCTGTTTCCCATCCTTTGTTTTATTTCATATTATTGCCATAAACTACGCAACATTCATTTAGAATGTGGAAAATTGAGTAATATGATTGTAACAGAAAATGTGTGGCTCATTTCTCGCTCTCAGTCAGACAAGCTCATAATAATTTACAGCGTGTGCTGAGGTTGCTTGTAAAATGCATAATAAGTAATACAAAAGAGACCTAGTGAAATTCTCTGAAGCTCACACACACATAAACACACAATCATAGTTCATTTGCACTCCCCTCTCTATTTCACTAGTGGAAAATTGTGCTGTAAAATTTGTGTTATACAGGAATGTCATGCTAGTTGGTTCATTGGTTTTCTCAGACAAGTGTGAGAGGTTAATAATGTTGCCCTGCAGCTCTTCTCAGCTGCTCAACCGGCATTACCCCACATATTTTCCTTCTTTTTCTATTAAGCTCACAATTGCTCTGTTGAACTCTCACAGAGGAATGTGTTCTGTAGATATCCTGTACAGCTCTGGAAATTTATAGTATGTTTGCCTTTTCTTACATCTGTTATGTTTGTATTTTGCTGCTAATTATCTGACGTATCAGTTGTGCTCCATTAACAAATATTCATTGTGGGTCAGTGGAAGAGCATATATAGCCTATATCTCATGGGGAATGGATGGGGAGCAGGCCTGGTGCATTCTGGGAACAGGTTGAGAGTGGGCATGGGACAGCGTGCCCCAGATCCATCAGAGCTTTTGTGGAGAGCAGGGTTAAGGGCCAAAGAACTTGCTGCACCACACTGCCTATATTCCAAGACTTGCAATCTAAATGTCACTGCTTTTAATTAGAATTGAGGGGGAAAACAATAACAAATATTTGTTTTTTACAAACCAGTCATGATTCAGGAATATTTACAATGTACTGTATATTATATGATAGTGTCTAAGGACAATAAGTAAAGCATAAAGGAAAATCTATTATGTTTTCTAAATGCATGTTATTGACCTTATTGTAAACAATTAATGTATGGATTAATCGTTCACAATAAGATATTTTAATTTAATCAAACTGTCCTCAAACTAATTTTTTTTTTTTTTTGATGAAACAACAGATATCTCTCTGGTGATATATGTCAAATTTTGTACATGTAGTCTCTGTAAAGCCCTCCACTTTCTTACAATCGACTACAACAGCCATCGCAACTTTAAAGGGGGGGTACAATGCTGTTTCATACATTCAGAGTTGTTTACACTGTTAAAGAGTTGGATTCTCATGCTAAACATGGACAAAATTTCAAAAAACAATTTGGACATATGACAGAGTATTACTGCGCCAAAAATCGTACTTCCGGGTTCGTACAAGCTTTGGAGAGATTTTTTCGATCGTGGCTCTTCATGACGTAGACAAGGGTAGAACTCCTTACATGGGCATTTCTCCGGAAGAGCGTGCCCGCGCACGCATTGATCAGAGAGAGCAAGAGCCAGATCGCGCCCATCAACGCGCTTCATCCTGGCGGCAGCGCTGCACGGGACTTACTCGGGAAGAATGTCTCCAATCCAAAGCACCCAAGTGCTCGTCACTCTTTAGCTCCGCCCACGGCGCCCCTCCAGGAGCTCTGATTTTTCTGGAGAGAATCGTAAAGCTGTATCTTTCTTTTATAAATATGATAAAACTAAAGACTTTTTGGAGATATGAAGGATGCAGTACTACTCTATAGGTACTCAAGATTAACATGAGATTGGGTGAAACTGTGTGTGTTATGCCCCCTTTAAATGTGCAATGTTGGAAAATCAGTTTGCCTCAGAGTGAAAAAGGAATAAAAAAAAAGATAATTTAGTTTTATTTGTAAACTTTATATCAAACAACTGTACTTTTTGTAATTGTTTTCTTATTACACCTTTTTCTCATAAATGTGAATTTATATCTCACAGTTGTGACTATTGTGACTTCTTAGTTTAATATTACAACTATTTCCCGTCTTTTTATCCCATAATTCTGAATTTGTCTTTAAATTGTGACTTGATATTTCCTAGTGATGATTAAAAGTTTCTCACAATTAGCCTACCCGTTTTATTTTTTTCTCTGAGGCAGAAATGGTTTTTCATAGATATGTACCCCAGTATTAAAGTATATTTTTTAAATATTTCTGTGAGTAGCTAAAATATCCAAATGTTCCTAATTAAAAAATACCCCGCAACATACATCAGCCCTCGTTACCCACACTGTCTATCACGGGGTCAAAGCCTAAGGCTTTCTCTCTCTCTCTCTTTCTCTCTCTCTCTCCACACATACACACTCATGTGCACTGACAAAAGTCGTAATATGCTTTTACTTTCTCTCTCTTACATACATAAACACACACACACACACACACACACACACTCATGGGGAAATATTGCAGAGGAATTGCCCCAGGAAGTGTTTGGAAGTCAACAGTAGTGTATAAATAATTAATTTATCTCCTGCACACACCCTGTTGTGACAGTTTGTCTTGTACATTGCTCTCTGATTTAGAGGGGTGAACAGGGACTGTAGCTAAATGTCAGATGAGAGAATAAGACCATTGGGGATGTGACTGCAGATGAAAGAGTGTGTTTGAGCGCTAAATGCAGTTATCACCCAGGATAGTAGAGGGCGTCTAATAGCACAGCTGTTTCATAAAGTGGTAATTCACAGGATAATGTGATTGGCTTTTGGCCACACTGTCAACATGCCAGCTAGGTGGTTCAAATACAGACTTGTAGGGTGTGTGTGTGTGTGTGTGTGTGTGTGCATGAGGCATCCTGCAGCTTTCATCTGCATGCTCTGTAATTGCTGTCTCATGCTCACTGTGCTTTCCAGCATTTGATTTATACAGCATCAGACACACACGCACCAAAGTACCAGGTGTTCCATCATCAGTGTGTCTTTACAGAGTTTGCTCACTTTTATTACCTATTATTTCCTGAGCCATAATAAGTTTCTTTACTATGGTTGTAAATCCAAGTGGAGATGCAGGATGTAGAACTGATTGGAGAGTATGTGTGATGGGGATTCTGATTGCTTGTATTTGGCTGTTTATTCAGATGGGATAGGAAAAAAAAAAGTTTTGCTCATGCCAATAAGCTAGTAATTGTATGTTTTGGCAGTGTAGTAAATCAAGCTCAAAAGGGAAATATTTACGACGAATTATAACTGGTTATGATTAATAATAAATATTTAGATTATATCTTCGAATTAACTGTAGCAGAATCAATATTACAATTATTTGATCTGTCCGTCCACCGAGCAGACAAAAGTTTTGCTCATGCCAATAAGCTAGTAATTGTATGTTTTGGCAGTGTAGTAAATCAAGCTCAAAAGGGAAATATTTACGACGAATTATAACTGGTTGATTAATAATAAATATTTAGATTATATCTTCGAATTAACTGTAGCAGAATCAATATTACAATTATTTGATCTGTCCGTCCACCGAGCAGACAATATAATCATTTCTGTCAGGACCACTATCGTCAAAATGATAGATACTTAGCATAAAGTTTGGTTTGGCGGTATGGTTCTGTTCTGGGCAAAAAACCTCCCTGCCCATCCATGCAGCCTGTCATGAATGAGCAGGGAGAGCAACAATAATAACCCCCCCAGGGTTAACAGAACAGAACAAGGCAGATATCATTAATGTACTCAATGATATTTAAGTGTAACACTTTATTCAAGATAAAGGAGTCTGATTAGCAAGGAATATCAGAAAGCTAAGTCCTGACTGTGGCAAAAGGTGGAGCTGGGGATGGAGGAGGGTAATTTGCTCCGAAGCAAGCTGAAAAGCTGCTGAATAGAGCTTATATAGGAATGCCGCGATAGGTGTCGTATTCCTATAGGTAGATGTGATCAGCTGAGAATCAGCTGATGCAAGCTTGACTCACGTGACCTGCCAGAACTAACGCTAAAGCTTAATTTATCAATTCAAGGAACAATTATTTTCCTGGCCAAGGAAGAATAAACTGTCCTTCTTTATGCAGTGCTAGCAGTAATTTAGCAAATGTAGCAAGGGTTCAAACATTAATTGACTTCGAATTGTCAATTAACAATCAGTTGTGAATATAAGGGATTTAATAAATGAAACTATATCTAACATATAACTAAGCAAAACACATATATATACAGAATGAAACAAAGTAAGGAAAAGGGAGAGGAAAGAAAAAGAATGGCAGTATTTCACATCACTTAACCACAACCTTTGAAAATCATAAAAGAATCAAAAATCACCTTAAAAAGGGGCTGAAACTTAAACACGCATTAAATAATTTTAAGAGGTTACTTGCATTGGTTTCGATTGCTGAACAAGAGTCCTGATGAAGTAGACAACGGAGGTCTTTGATAAGTTCGTTAGGAGTGAGCTAGAAGTTTTACTTTGAATGACATGAATTTTGAGCGGGAGAAGTTTCCTTTGTTTCCCTTTATGGCCCATTTGCATGTTTTATGGCCGGTCTGGAATTGCTGCCGTTTTAACCCAAAATATAGTATAAATCGTATGATGCGTTTCACAATCACATACTGTGCATCATTGTTTGAGGAATAAAAAGCAGATAATATTGATACCAAGAAACAAACATTTAGAATAGATTAAACCAAAGATACATACATACACCTGAATATCAGTGTTTATGGCTTTAACTAATACAAATAACGAGTGGTAACTCAGCTAATCTAATAGGGAAACGTACAAACAACACATGCAATATACCAGATATATTTGTAGAGTATAATAGAGTAACGGTCTTTATGTGTGTGTGTGTTAGTTTGCTTGGTCAGCCAGGCCCATCGGGGTCATTTACAGCTCTTTGGACAGTGTTTGAAGTCAGATGGGGGAGATGATAGTGGGGGGGACTGGTTAGAATCTCCTTGATGGCGAGGAACCATTTGGCAATTTAGACCCCCATACAAACGTAAAGTCTCTGACCAGAACTGTAATTTATATGCAAATGTCAAAAGGCTAAAAGGGTCTCTTAAGCCATAAAACCCCAAAGATCATGCATGATTCTACGCAGACGCTACAGCAGATAATTGTGTAACGATCCCTGCACTTTTGTTTTGGGAGCATGGTGATTGGTTGCCCCGCCTATGACTTAACCGGATGGGTGGTTCATTGGTTGCACCTGTCGCTGTGGCTGGGATGCTCCTTTAAAAGAGACTGTTACGTGTTAGTGTGGGGACTTGGGTTTGAGGCTTTGTTTGAGTTTATATTTGCTTTTTCTTTGCTTTGCTTGGGCTTTTGCTCTGCGTTTAGTTTGTCTTTGATCTTGTTTTGTTTTGCTTTGGGATTTGCTTTATACATTTTTCAACGCCACACCGGTACATTACACATTCATTAAGGCACCCTGCATTATACACACTGATGCACACAGAAACGTTGTCTTTATTTTATTATTCCCCTATTTTTGGAATTAATTTTTGATTAATAAAGTATTTTCCTTTGGGCTCAGCTATGGTTGTGTGTCCCTTTTTGTTGCTTCCCCTTGAGCCAGGGGTTGTAACAATTGATATATGGGCAAGTGCTCTTTTACTATAATTTATATATTATTATAGTATTTATTAATATTTTGAATTCACTTTTTAGATTTTCGTTATATTGTTAAAGTTTTAGTCATTTTAGTTTTTTTCTATGTATGTTTAATTCCGTTTTATTTCAGGTTTTGTTTTAGTAATTTGGAGCTATTTTATTATTATTATTTTATATAATTTTTATTTTTTTTACCTAAAACTTTTAATTTTAATCGTTTTAGTTAACACTGCAATGGGCAATATTGAATTTATGCATTACAACATCATAATCCGGTATAAAAACTAGAAATCAGTTCTGAGATTACATTTAACTATTTTAAATTATTAGTCTTTAAAAGATTAACTTCAAGTGAGTGTTATAATGTTAATTTAAATGTAAAAATTAGTACATACAAGATGTGAGGTCGGAGTGTTTATGGACAGTTCTGCAGATGTCTTGTGTAGTTTAATTTGTGTTTATAGGAAGCCTTGAAGCACTAGTTCAATGAAGCAGAGAGTCTTTGCCTTGAGTCGGAAGTAATGGTGATTGATGTTGTCATTAGATTATAGAGACCTCACCAGGCTGATATGTTGAAAGAGCAGATCTATGAGGAGGAACGCATCTCAGTCATGTCTGCAGTATAAATGTAGCCTGAATCGTTGGATGGTGATAACGGAAGTGAACCATCCATCTTTGTTTAAATTGTTGCTGGCCTCTGCACGCAAGACAAGGCAGCTTTTCAAATATTATTACAGTGATTATTATAAAATGACATGCATTATGAATAGGACAAAATATATTTACATGATCAGAGCTGGGGATTAATAATGTTCTTTTTTGTACAATGGCACCAAAATAAAGTATGCGGGGATAGCCAGCAGCCAAGGATCTACATATATGTTGTCATGTATTTTCTGAACATGTTTACATATGGCAGTTTGGTTCGATTAAAATGAACTCTGCTGCGACTGCTTTGTTAGTGCAGTTCATTTGAGTAAGTGTGAGCACTACCATCCAAACCTTGGTGTGCACCAAACAAGTGGACCAAGACCCACCTTTTAGGGAGTCTCAGTCCACTTCCAAACAAACTCCTGTGCGCAACATGGACCAAACCAAAAACAGGATGTGATGTCACAAGTTGTGAACCTAAAAAGGTCAAAATGCTTAAGCATACCTAGTTCTCCTTTCATAGGAGCTATGGTTGGAGCTTGCAGCTGATATCTGTGTTTAATGAATCTTGGAACTGTTTTGACTCCACACATTTTATGAGTTATTTGTGAGTTATAAGCTGGTAAAAATACCACCATAAGTACAAATATGTAATTTTCTTTTTTGGTGTGGACAAAAAAGAACCAAGAGAATATCTGTATTTAAATATCACAATTAACACAATGAACTAAAACAATTAACACATTAGACAGCATGAAAGCCTAAAAGGTTTATGAAATCAAAAAGTCACAGGTTCACTTCCCATATCATTACAGTTCACTCTTTAGCAAACTAGCTAGTACCCAGGGTGCATCTGAAGGCATGCATTTAAATAACCATGTTGCATGTGAAGAGTCTCATCAGTAGGCAGATTGTAGGAAAAGTGGAATGGGGCTGCCGGCGGCAGGAGAGATGTATAGCATATAGAGCAGCTTGGAAACAACTGGATAGAAATAATTTTCAATGAAATGGGCAGGTGGAACTTGGAGTGGGTGCAATCCAGTAAAAATGGCAGTACAGATAAGTGTAAATAGGTAAGTGGAGTGCATGCTAAGAGCTGCCCCCTTGCTGCTCTGTGGAGCGTTGGTCGTATCATTAGCTATATACTGAGAGAGTACTGGTGCTCCCTATGACCTAGTGTCATTATGTTTAATAGTAGTGTGTTTTTTTAGAGTCTAACCCTGAAGAGTGCACTCAAAGACTCCCAGACTGTGTGTAGTCACCTTGATGTCTTGATTCAAGAACAGAAATTCTCTGTTTTGCGGTGACTGATCGCTGACATTTCACTCACTCCTGGTTTAATATGTTAATATCTAGGCTGACCTGCTATTCAATTCCATGTGACCTTTTACAAGCCTGAGTCTTAATTGAGAGGTTTATAAGTGCCATTTATCAGCTAGTATGATGGAAGCCACAGTGTAGAAGAACCCCTGAGAGCTCCTTACATTGGAAGCTGATGAACATACCCTCATGCATGGACAGACATTTTTGAAAAACTATTGACATTTTAATTAGCACTGCACCAATGTGAAAATACTGCTCTTATTATAAATGCCTTTTCAATGTGTGCGGTAGTTATGATAATGAGCAAGTTGAGATATGGACCAGATAGATGGGCAGAGTCATACAGCTCAATAAAACCAGTAAAGAACGTACTAGGGAAATAACACATGTAAATGACACTCTGAAGAGCCGTATCTCCTTACAGAGTGACCCAGGACACCACGTTTTATAGGAACAGAGTTACAGCCGTTATGCTGCTTCAGAAAATAATGTTTATCTGTGACCTTTTTGTATTTCCCATATTGGTTAATAGTAGGTTGTTTTGTGAAAAAGGGCAGGACTGAAATGCTCTGTTCCAAAACTTGTTTTTACTCAATATTTTTGTGTGCTATTTGTGTTTAAGCTTATTGAAGTTTCAAAACTTCAGGTTTGCAACATGCTATAGCATCAATTTCTGTTGAAATAGATTTTCTTCCATATGGAATGCTAGTTGTATGTCACTTGAAATTGCTGCATATGTAGAGCAATCCAAATCGGTCACTTATTCGGTGTGAAAATTTGGTGTTATCAACATTTTAATTTGAATAAATGGCTGTTAATTCAGACTGACACCAACACTTACATGCCGTTGTTGCAACATTTTTTTTATGGATCAGGCTATTTTGCTAAGCAACAGCAAATAGCAAAGGAAGAATGTGGAACCAGCTGTGGTATTATTTGATAAATAGCAAATACAAAAATCTAAACAAATGTTTGAAAACATTGAAATACTGTTTGACTTACTTTCTTCTCTGTAGTAAGCAGTGTTACCGCTGTATTTCAGTTTTTTTATAACCACCACCTACTGTCAGAGAGTGAAATTGCATATTCATTCAGCCCGTATGTTATTTTTTACACATTGGTCTAAATGGATAAATTGCATGTGAAGCTTGGACTTGATATGTTCTAAGATTTATGTTGGAATGAATAGGCTTTCAGGATCCTTAGTGTCAAACTCTGTTGAAATAAATTGGACCATTCTACGTATGTGTACACAACTCCATGCACCACCTAAATAACCTTTAACACAGACAGCAAACTGTCACTTATGAGCGTTCATGAGAACAGTATGCAGCGGGGGAGCTCACTTTTTTAAAATAGAGCTAATGTGTTCTTATATCCTCTCTCTGGAGTTGTTTCTCTGTGTTCCCAACTTGTCAGTCATTCTAAAGAAGAGTCCAGACAGTTGCTTTACTTTCTGTTCTGTGCCTGAGGAAGAGGAGAATGATAAGGAGGAAGAGGTGATTAGGAGGCTTGTCTGAAATGGCAGCAGGTAGTTGGGGAGGTGAGGCAAAATTACCTCCCTGTGTCACCCACAGAGACCGAACATGACAACTGCTGTCATATCTGCAGAAGCTTTCCTCTAAGCTCTTCCAGGAGGACACCACCATGAAGTGTCACGTCGTTTCCTTCTCCTGTCCACCCTCCAACACCTCAATATGCTGTCCTGAAGGTAAAGTTTAGACGTAGGAAGATGAGGAGGGACAAAACGGAACCCAAACAGCCTAAAGGGTTCAAACCATTTAGGATAGAAAAACAGAATTGTAGATGAATAAATAAAAACTCTCATCAAAGTCATTCACTTTCAAAACTGTGGAAATACTCACATCTCAAGGACACCATATGAATAAGAATGAGTCAGAATTCCATCTACTATTCATTGCACTGCATGAAGCAGTTGATAGCAGACTTTTAGCAGATCTTGTGCTGTCATTATTGATTAATTCTTGGTTCATTGTCTTCTCTCTGTTTTGTACTTTGGCACTAGCATAGTTGTGACTCAAAAGGAAGATTGACTACTTCTGAACCCCAAATGGTTGGCCAGGACTCCAGGAAAGATGAAAGTATAGCTGGACCTTTTTGAGAGAAGCTGTTTTTATGAAGTCCCTGTGACTTTGCCCAAGTGGGTTTCTTTAAGGTTGAGGTCAGTTTTATTATTTTTATATCTTTAGACTTTTTCTCAAAGACTTGAATTGTGAGTAATGTTAATATAGCCTGCTTCGTATGTGAGTGTGTGGCATATTTTACTTTAGCAATCAAAGATATCCTAGGTGTATATATTCGTCTGCTTTCAGATGTATACAGTCGAAGTTATATTAAAAATGCCCTGACTCTTCCAAGATTTATTATGGCAGTGAATGGTGGTTCAGATTTTAAAGCCCCAAAAAGTGCATCCATCCATTATAAAAAGTAGGCCTACTCCACACTGCTCCAGGGGGTTAATAAAGGCCTTCTGAAGTGAAGTGATGATGTGTTTGTGTAGGAAAAATATCCATATTTAAAACTTTATAAACCATAATCTCTAGCTTCCATTAACTGTCATACTTATGTTCACAAGAGAGTGGCGTTTCAGTGAATGACGTAGGATGTAGGCGTAGGGTTGAGGGTGAATAAATCATGGGGTAATTTTCATTTGTGTGTGAACTATCCCTTTAATATGAAAAATAATTTATTATAGTCAATAATTAAATAATAATAATAATTTGATATTTAATATGTTATTTAGTATGTGAGATACAATATTGATATTTATACAACTAGTAATACTATATAGCTTGTATTTTATGTAATTATACAGTAAATTCCTCATTGCTGCTACAGACATCATGGCTAATTGAAGTGTTAAGAGCTGGTGTTACAAAAGTACTAAATTTAGCTGAAATTTCCTTGGTTTCTGTATTCAGTGCAAATGAAATCGGTGTGTGAAGTGGAGGTGTAAAGAGAACACAGAAATGTACTACTGCAGGTGTTAAGGATCAGTGCAATTCCATGTTTTAAGCGGGAGACCTGACTCTCTCTCAACTTTCAGGAAACACCTTCAGTTTAGCTCTAATGCTGCAAGACATGCTGAAGGATGTGGCATCTCTGCTGGGGATCTTGTTGGCACTCTGTTTGAGCAGAGGCGGCTCTTCCTCATGTCAAAATGAATCACTGCTGTTAGGTCTTGATGTGATGTCTGAACCACACAGCTTGATTAATCAATGCTGAACTTTACTTCACTTGTGGATCCCAGTTAAAATAAAAAATTTTTGTAATTGTCACAAAGTTGAAGGATGTGTGCTCATTTTACAACTGGCAGACATAGAACCTGAAACAGAATAATATAGATAAAATGCAATTTGCCGAACAACAGGCTACTGTACTATTGATTTCCTACTGAATCCAATACTGGTCTCTGGCATTGTATAATGAGCCTGACGCAAGGGCAATGAGGTCAGAGCTGCACAGTTCAGATTGTCATGTACCATCAGGACCAGACATCCTGGAGCAGAAGTCACGTCACAGTGAGCTCAGAGCACAGCATTGTGCGTTACTGTGTGTAATTAAAGGAAATATTTTTATAAATGTGTATATCAGACTTTCAGAAATGTGCTCTGGTCAAGCTCAGACAATAAGAATGAATTGCAATAATAGTGCTGTTTATATTCACATGCTGTCTGCGTTAAGTACACGTTCGTGCTGTAAGGAATGGATCACAAAAATTATTGCTAATGATTATTAAGTTGTTGTTTCGTCCACTAAAAATTATGTCATTTCCTGGAGGATGATTATGTCATTAAGGTGTTGGATTTGGAAGAAGGAAAATGAGAAACAAAAAAATGGATCATGATATTGAGGACACTGGAAAAGTCTATAAAACACTTACCAATTAAAACAAAATGTTGGCTAATTTCTTAATATTTTAAATGTTTTGTTTGAAACATTACAATTAGACAAAAGATATGAAAAGGGCCCACAATGATTTGTACATGCATGTCTCCTTATTAGATGTAATAGTCTTCTTTCAAAGAAAATGTGAAATATTCCTGACCCTGTGCATCTGGCTTCTAATGAATCAACGTACCGATGTGTATGTTATAGGACCATATCAGTCACAGGTAACAGAGCACAGGTTTTGCTCTCCGTCTGCTTGAGTAATGTTGCTAATGTGCCATACATGCTTCTGTGTAATGAGAAAAGGCAATGAACGAGAAGAGAGAGAGAGTTTGGAGAGATGTGGCCTGAGGAATTCATAGACCTCTGTGCCCTTTAACAGCAGGCTGTAATATTCGCTGAAGGCTTTGCACATGGCTCTGCCCTCTCTTCTATCACATCCCATAGTGCTCTGAATGATTTACTTTGCCTCTATAAGATATATTAAAGATTTTTACTCTGTTTTTATCCTTCTTACAAAAAACAGCTGGAACTAAGGCTAAACCACATAGTTTCATTGGCTGATTCACAGATTAAAATACATGTGCTCACTTAGCTTGCAGTAATTCTGAATTTTAATTAGCAGTAATCAAACAAAATAAAATAAAAGCTAGGATAAGGCATAGCCTAAATCCTGATTTGTTTGTTAACATAAATATATTTAGCAACTAATTATTTATAACCACAACCACAACAGCAAATATATTTCAATGTTTTACTTTTTACAGTATATTGATCAGGTCCAACAGGACAGCTCAGTAGTGTCAGTTTATCTTGTTCACTGTCTTCACCTGTGTGATGTATTTCAGTCTCAATGGGATAACGGAGGAAAATGGTATATTATTTGTAGACCTTTGGTCTGACCATTTGGCTCTCTGCTGCAGATCTATATATTTATTGTCCAAGCAGCATGTCCATATTAAGCATGCACGATATTCCATGCCGCTGCAGCCCATAGATTTTAATGCTCAACATTATTTCTGCATCTGCTGCATGCAGTAAAATGTGCCTTTAAATCCTTCACTGACACCTGCATTCCCATCCCTCGCTCAAACCATTACCATGGCAACCAGAGCAGCTTTCCACCCAGTCACACAGAGAGAGCTAGAATCTGTGCTTCTGTTTGTAAAGTTCACAGTCTGAACCCAGTCTCCATTTAATTGGATTTTAGACAGAAAACATATTTCAAGTGCGTTGTTCACCTAATATGGTTTGGACCACAAGGTAGATACTAACTGCTGTTAATAGAGAAAATAGAGAATTCACAACCATTATTGTGCAGCATTGCAGGTGGTGTAGAATAGAAAGAAAGAAAAAGAAAAATATTTTCCATTGGTTTACAGGAACCCAATGGGCCAGTGTTTTGAACCATGAAGATGCAATAAAAAAAAAGTTGACTGACTTTCTACAAACACTTTCTACCACACACTTGTTTGGTTCCTTATAAAATAACACTAGATCCCCTTTCTTTCTTTCTTTCTTTCTTTCTTCCTTTAATTTGCCTTTAATCTTCATATAAAACTTTGAAAGAGCTACTTTTAGGATTGTCATAAATGTAATACATTTTTATACTGCATTTAAATGTTAATAAATAAACAATTTAATTCTTTATTTCATTTTGATTTCACTGCCCCTACAAAATCTTTTTTTTAATGTCTATTGAATTGTTTATTTGGCTGTCACAATGGTCGCTTTGAATGATCTTCATTAGGGGACTTTTCCCAGCAAACATTGATTAATACCTGATTAACTGTGATGAATCTGATTAGTTAATGCACATATTATGTGTTACTTCGATTTTTTTCATCTTTAGTCTTTTATTACCTTTATCTTTCCCCTAACTATACATGTGCATATACAGTGGGTACGGAAAGTATTCAGACCCCCTTAAATTTTTCACTCTTTGTTATATTGCAGCCATTTGCTAAAATCATTTAAGTTCATTTTTTTTCCTCATTAATGTACACACAGCACCCTATATTGACAGAAAAACACAGAATTGTTGACATTTTTGCAGATTTATTAAAAAAGAAAAACTGAAATATCACATGGTCCTAAGTATTCAGACCCTTTGCTCAGTATTTAGTAGAAGCACCCTTTTGATCGAATACAGCCATGAGTCTTTTTGGGAAAGAGGCAACAAGTTTTTCACACCTGGATTTGGGAAACAAAATGAAGAATATGGTTGTCCATGAGTGAACAGGTTCATAATTATTACTGTAGTGACATGAACCCAATCCTGAGGGCCAGTGACCCTCACCTCCCTGATGTCTCCATGGACTTCCTCTGTTAATGTCATCTGTGACTCTTCTGGACAGACACAGTGAGATTTATGCTATTTAGTCAGCTCTATATAAATACTCTACAGTAAGATCGATTGGTTGAATATGTAAGCCTTTGTCCTCACACTTATTTGTGTTTGGTGTTATGCTAAGGAGTTAACACGTCTGCTTGGAAGACGGGAAACATTTTTCTCATTGACATGTTGACAGACCGTCTCTCTCTTATGTGCATGTACAGCTGTTTGCTTTTCCCTGAAGAATCTAAAGTAGGACATCACACATAAACACCATGTTTCCAGACAGCCTTCTGGTCTTCACACATCCTCAGCCATTTTTCCAGTATCTTGGCTTTTTTTCTTTTTAGTTTCCCATACTGTAGAAACGCACTAAGCGCTTCATTCTCTGCTGCAAGCTTTCTGCCAAAAGGAACTGATAGTTCCGGCTCCAGATCACTGTGCTCCTCTGAACAACCTTTCCTTTTGGACTATTTGAAGGCCGTTCACGTCAAGCAGACATCTGCTGTCCATGAGCAGATACAATGAGGTTGTGAAAGTCCTTCGTTAAAATGCATCTCATTCTGTTTTATCTGTGTTTATGGTGGTTTGAGCAGGTGTTTGGATTACAACAAGATGTTTGAAAGAAAGACAGGGTTGGTATGGCATGCATGACTCAAGCTGTACAGGAAATTATGTTTCCACTTCTGTGCTGTTGCTTATTGTTTCTTTCCATCCTGCAGGATCATTAAACACAGTGATTTATAGCCACACTAATGATATAGATTGAAAGCGACATTACATTTAGTCCCATAAAAATAGAAGGAAGAGAGAAATGAAGGTATAACAGACAACTTTCTCAATTTTGCTCATAAGGAATCAGGTGTGCTTCCTGTGTAAATCACATTTCCTCCAATGTTGTGTGAATTTGCAGGGCCCTGAAGTAATTCATCTAAATTTAGGCATATGACAGCGATGGCACTGGGATATGAGCTACACTGTTTGTTCTCCCTCCCCCCTCCCTCATATATTCAGAATTGTCTTCTCTTTGTGGGGTGTTAGCTGAATTTGCCAAGGTTTACATAAAATAAGAGGTTAGCCCCATGTACCTTTCATAATGATTCTTATTACCATTTTCAGACAAATCGCATGTATGGTCACAGCTTGCCTTGTGGGTAGTGTTATTGGCGGAGGTATAATTGATCTTAACTTATGATATCGGCCATTCTGTGGCTGGGTAGCCAGAAATAGCTGATTGGACGGTTGCTATGAGGTGTTATATGAGATGTGGATGAGTAAGATCACACTCAGGGCTACTAAGCCCACTGCTCAACCGTTCCAGATACAAATGGAAACGCAATAACAACAATATATCAGGGCTGGAAAAGCGCAAGCCACTGAACACATTAACATCATAAAAATCTCCCTAAGGATAGCTGGAGCAATAAAGCTTTTATATGTGGTCCTGGGTCCTATTTTCCCCTTTCTTTTGCACCAAGAAAAGGATCCTGGTCAGGACAGCGCCCCTCCAAAGAAGGACTGTTTTTGGTGTGATGTCATTGTATAATGTTAATCAAGGTTTCTTACATCAAAATGATCAGTTATAATTTAGTTTATCTCTAATCTATAAAGCTCTTTTACACAATGCGTAAAAGGCAGCACACTTTTATTGCAGTACACCGTTGTTTTTCAAACACACAAGAATCGGTGTGGAATGCGCCAGTGCAAGCATATTAATGCAAGCTACTGCGACCAAATACATGCTGTTTTTCTGAATGAGACTGTAAACTGCATTCCGTGTTGCATGTTATTTCTACATATAATGTATTAGCTTTCCATAGTTTTCATATTTTCCATGCTCAATACATTTATTTCATGTGTGATAAATGTGACTGGTGTCATGCGTGTGTCTGAAGTGAAGTACTGTAGTTTTTAGATTCATATATAAATAATCTAATCTGCACGCTTTAGAGGTAGATTAGATGCAAACGATTACACTGATTGCCCATTTGTTCATTTCTTTTGTGCAACAAAAACTAAATGCCATTTGGTTGTGAATAAAATAACATTGTCATCGGCATATGGTATTGATAATAAATTTGTATCCAATTTTTTGTGTTAAAAGGCTACTGTACCTTTAAGAAATATATAAATACAGAATAGCTTTTTTGATAACTTAACTCCATATTATGATTTGTACTTGTGATGCCATAACCATGCTGGTTTATGAATGAGCCACATTTGCAGCCAAGTTTCCATAAATGGTCTGGGTGGACTTGGAGGGAGGTTATCAAACTCTCTCTTTTTTTAAATAAAAAGTTGTGTTCCACAATAAATATCTCTGAACAGTGTAAAAATCTATGCTCGTTCTTATTCCTGTGAATTCACATGAAAAAAGACAGCCATTGTGTGCCTGCTGACAGATCAGCCTGATAAATGCTCTTCCCTCTATGCCGGCTGTGTAAATAGGACCTAACCAATAGCCAAAGTCAATTTCTCAAGGGTGGTCACGCATTTGGATCAGATCTCATTCCATATAATTCCCTCTCTCCGGAGTGAGCATTTTCACCATGCCCAGCCCTTAGTTTATTAACCTTCAGATTTGCTGCATAAGCCGTTTCCTGGGCAACCACTCCTCTACCCTTTTCCAGAGCCAATAATGCTTGCTCATTCTTAATATGCCTTGAGCATTGTCCTATCAACCTAGAGCTGTTAGCAGACAATTTGATGCAGTATAATTGAAGTATACTTTGTGTTTATTTGTTTTTGCTGTTCAGTGCTAATTGGCTTTAACGATTGGTTCCAAAATCATTGCTCCATAATGACTTATTCTTCATTAGGACATTACGACTAAGAATTGCTTCATTATGCTTTTATGATATTATGTTTATTAAACCGTATTCACTACATGATCATACTCCCATGATCATCTTATTTCTCATTGTTATGGGCTCCTGTAAAGTTCTGTCACACCAGTAAAAAAAAGTCTCTATACGGTTTATTGGATTTTGTGGGACCTCTAGAGATTTAACCAGCTGTGATAGATGTTGGAGTTAAAAGATGTAACTTCATTCTAAAAAAATCAATTTCTATAACTCGTGGTAATATTGGATCTCTACTGTCAGTCGCACTAACGGTGAGATGGGAGAAATATGTTTTGATTCAAGTCTGATATGAAGTTTTTGAACGATTTTAAACCACTATCCAATCATTGAACATCGGATCCTATAATCGAAAATGTTGAATTCTTTTTTTAGTTCTTGGTCTGGTTCTTCGGTAGCTGTATGTGCTATGATACTTACGGTTTAGATGTCTGTATACTGTTTAGGGTGTATTAACAAACTATCGGAAGACTGTTTTGTAATGGGACAATTACAAAAGCTTGTTCTTCTTTGTTTATTTTTGCCCTTATTTGCAGAGCAAAAAAATAGATATTTATAAACTTTGACAGCTCATTAACATCCAGCCTTGCTATAGAAGTTACATTGCTGCAACAGGCTATATTTACAGCCTGGTCTCATGTTTATACGTAGGTATTAATACGTAACATTTACGAGCACAAAACGAACACTTTTGTACGTTTTTAATCATGCTAAAACGTACAATTTAGACGTATTTCAACGTTTAAAACGTACAAATCGCTACGTATTTTTAGCTAAAAAACGTAAAAATATTTACGTATCTTTTATATCATTTAGATATTCATATCAATGCATTTATTTTATCATTTTATCAATAAGCGATTTAGATTTTTAGACCCCTTAACCTGCCCCCAAACCTACCCATTTTATAGCGAATATGCATTTTTATCATTTTATTAATAAGCAATTTAGATTTTTAGACCCCTTAACCTGCCCCCAAACCTACCCATTTTATAGCGAATATGCATTTTTATCATTTTATTAATAAGCAATTTAGATTTTTAGACCCCTTAACCTACCCCCAAACCTTAACCTACCCATTTTATAGCGATATATATAAAGGATATAAAACGCAAATGACCGAAATCCACAGGAAAATAAAACTTTTAGTAACAATATAGCATTAACATATTTATAGTCGCTAATTCCACTCCTACCTATAAGCCTAAACATTTCTGGACAGTATAAGAAACATAACAGACAGATAAATGCAATTAACGTTACAATCATTACTGTCAAAAGCAGTACTAAAAGTAATCCAAATGACGATGCGTTGCACCCGCAGTCCTCTCTGGCGGAATACAGTAGGTTTGTGTGATCCAGAGCAGAATTTATGTTGTTAATCACTGAAAATATTATCCAGATAATTTTCCTGATC